>NW_028261390.1:18433530-18631030 GCF_051295495.1 Thamnophis sirtalis
GCTCAAAAGAAAATAAGACCCTGTCTTATTGTCAGGGAAACATGGTACATTTTATATACCATATTTTTCAGAGTATAAGACGCACAGGAGTATAAGACACACCAAGATTTCAAAGAGGCAAATAAAAAAAAGTGTGTGCACTCTGCAGACCTCCCAAAAATAGTCTATTTTGTGTGAATACGGGTCTGTTTTTTTTTAAAAAGGGCATGAATAGCCTTTAGGAGGTTTATAGAGTGCTCCTGGGAGATGGGGGGGGGGCAAAATTGAGCAAAAATCAGTCCGTTTTTCGCTAATTTCTGCCCTCCCTAGGAGCACCCTGAAAGCTTCCTAGAGGCTATGCATGGCCATTTTGGTGAAGGGGGCGGGGTTTCAGGCCAAAAATGTTGTATTCAGTGTGGAAGATGCACCCAGATTTTCAGCCTCTTTTTTGAGGGAAAAAGGTGCATCTTATACTCCAAAAAATACAGTAGATACAATTGATCTCCCCCCCCCTCACTTTGGAGCCTTAAAATTGGATTATGCTAATTATCTGTGATAATTAAAACTAAGATCATGATTTGGATTGATTTTTTTTCCCCATCTGGGGCCAAGTAAAATCAACTTTCCATCGTGTAAATCATGTCGTTTATGCTATGGTCTAAACATAAACACGCCGAGAAACAAAATAGGAATGTCTTTTTCCAGTATTTTCAGAACAAACATAGGGCCAAGGAAATGGGTAATCTTCGTGGTTCCCATGCTAAAGACTTCCAGACCGATTCAGCAAGCTGAGCCACTTAAAACATCAAGACGGTACGAATGCTGAAAAATAAAACACAGGCTTCACTTTCCACATCCTCTCGTAAAGGAACATGATCAAAACACAAGTATTTTTAAATTCGGGGCCTGTGACTGATTTCCTATTTTCAAAGCTTGCTGACAGATATTGTTGTTAATCTTGGAATATGGGAAAGGCAGGCTGTGCAGTTGGGAAATGGGACAGTTGCACTTGTTTGTGGCAATGTCAGGACAACAGCATTTGCCATTCGTAAGAAATCAGTGCTGTGGAAAACCCATCTAGTCAAGTAGCTATGGGCCACAGAGAATGGCACGTAATGTGTGTATTGTGTAGATCAGCGGCCACTAACTGGTGATCTGTGAACCACTGGTGGTCCGCAGAAAAATTATTTGCCTTTTTTTATATTAGACTAAATCAGGGGTCCTCAAACTTCTCCCCCTGGGATGGATACATGCAATGAACATCCATGTTGCTGCAGAGAGTCTCCCCTTTCAGGGTCTTTTTGTGTTGGTCAGAGGGAGGCAGAGATTCCAACTTGGGGTCTGCTTCAGCCTCCTGGTGTGGGGCTCTGGGTGAAGGCTGGAGGGAAGTGCCGCAGGTGGCAAAAAGCTGGAGAACCTTGTTCCAGTGGGACTGCATCATGGCCTGGAACTGGCTAGCCATCTCAGCCCGCTGAGCCTCCAAGTGCCAGTACCTGGCCTTGCACTCTCACAGGTCTTCCCTCTGCTTGGAAAGCCTATGCTTGTAGTCCTCAGAGAGGTGCTTCTACTGAGCCTCCTTCTCTGGTGAGATCCAATTTGAACTGAGCTGTTTTGCCAACTCTTTCTCGTGGTGGCTGCTTAGCTCCAACAACTGCTTCCTGTTGGGGCCCTAAGTAGCCCAGGCGAGGAGGCTAGGAGCGGCTGGGAGGCAAGGGGCGAGTAGGGCTGGCGAGGTGCCTCTCGATGTGAGTGACATTGAGTTGGCCACGCCCAGCCAGTAACATGATCCCCTAGCCACATCCACCCAGCCAATCATTAGGCAGATCATATTAGTGGTCCGCGGGATTTAAAAGTATGAATTTAGTGGTCCCTGAGGTCCGAAAGGTTGGTGACCCCTGGTGTAGATTCACTCCTGAGGTAACTCACCACACAATGGAGGAATCTGGGAAATCAGCCCCAAAAGCTGAATGCAGATCTGAGCAGATCTCCTGAACTTTATTGCCTCATAGAACTGTGCTCCAACCACTTATCAATTGCTTCAACAGCCTTGCTTCAATATTAGAAGAAAGCCAGAAACAGAGCCCCACACAAGGCAAAAAAAAAATGCAAAGAAATTTTACAGTGTTATCTCACTTGGTAGCCCCTTGTTAAAAACACTGTCTGTATGTATAGAAGTGAAACTGCCTTGGTCAGCTTCATGGATGATGAACAGAAACAAAGGGAATATGAATTCTGACTTTCTTAGTTTTCCTAACAGTCCTCATCTCAATGGCCATGGTATCTTTCTTGATAACTTTGCAGCCTTGGAAATTTATTTTTATTTTATTATTAAATTTACTTGCCACCCATCTTGTGTCAAATGACTGTGGGCAGCTTACAGCATAAAAGCATTAAAACCATCAGATATAAAATGACCCAGCAGTTAAAATAAAACCACTTAACATAAGATGGAGAAGGAGGGAGGTACATACATGGGGGGGATGGATGAGGTGGGATTACCCCAAACAAGTGCAGCGGCCACATTTCCCAGCTGCACAGGCTGCCTCTCCCATATTCCAACCTTAACAATAATATATGTCAGTAGATATTAGTCAAGCATCTCCAGTGGGAAGTCCCTCTCCCCCCAGTTGGGTCCCCAAGTCATCTAGCAGAACCAGATCTTGAAACTCTTATGAAAAGTCAAGAGGTTGGGAAGCAAACACACCTCGGGTGGCAAGATATTCCAAAGGGCAGAAGCGGGGCCTTGCTTTGAGTGGTTCCCTTCCTATCTGGCAAGATAGTCCCAGATGGTATTGCTTGAGGCCTACTGTTCCATAAATGATGAAGTCCTTCAAGGCTGCTTTGAATCTACAGTGCTTTTCAAATGAACCCATCAACTGTTGGGACGGGACCAGTGGTGAGTTGTGGATCCCAATGCAACCAGTACATTGCAATGGGGCGTGGCGTCTCCGACATGCACGTGCGCACATGTGTGCGCATGCATCATTACCTCTGGGACGCCTCCGGGACGTTCCGGCTGCTTGGTGGAGCGTCGTGGCCATATGCTCTGTGCGCAGAAGTGCCAAAGAGCTCAAATACAGGTAAGGAGCTCGGGCAGGCGGGTAGTCCCTCCGGAGCACCGTATGAGAACGGTACCTTGTGCTCCCAACAAGCACCGGTACGCCTGTATTGGGGCGTACCGCCTGACACCCACCACTGGATGGGACCTTGAAATGCAATTATCTAGATAACACTATCAGGCAATGGTGTAGCTCCCTTGAAGGTTTGCCTAAGGATAGTGATGGGCTGAATGAAGGAAAACAAATTAAAACCAAATCCACATAAGACAAAAATATTCATTGTGAAAGGTCATCACTCTAGATTTTGCATGGAGCTATTCTTGATGAAATCACTCTCTCCCAAAAAGAGTGGGCATGCAATTTAGGAGTGACTCTGGATTAGGTCAGGATCTAATTATAACTTCCAGGCTTGTCTTATGCATTATATAAGGTTGTTCATGTGTGCAACTTCAGAGCTTTAATTGGGACAAACTGCTACAGCCAGGTCGATGTTTGGCTTATCCCCTAGAGCCCACATCATGCTAAGGTTAAGTCAGGTGCCAAATTGCATTCAGGTGCAATAGAAGTTATAGCTTATTGTTTAAAGTGGCTTAGACCTGGGATACCTAAAACTATGTCATCTCTTCCTCCGAGACTCTTAGTTAGATCTGCTGAGTATAGCTGGTTGATCTGGCTGCCAGCTGGGACTACTTTTTTCAGGGGAGGGAGAGAGGAGGACTTTGTGTATACAGAGTCCATGAGAACAATGACTTAGTAGAATTAAACCTTTACAAGGCTTTAATATGCACTCTTTCAATTAACATTTAACTTTATCTAGAGAACTCTTAGACTCAGCCTAGCTGCTCTGTGAAATAAACATCTAAGAAAAGTGCAGTAAATACTTCGGTTTCCTGGCAAGCCCTTTTGGTCTTTACAGAGCTTCAAAATTAATATTTGCTCTATGTGTAGATGAAACAGAATTTATTTGTTATTTAAATCCTGTATTTATTATGTTGATAAATAACTCAAGGCAGAAAATATACCTAATACTCTTTCTTCCTCCTATTTACCCCACGTCAACTTCCTTGTGTGGTAGGGTTGGACTGAGAGAGAGCGATTGGCTCAAAGTCACCCAACTGGTTTTCATGTATAAGGTGGGAGTAGAACTCATGGGTCCCCTGGTTTCTAGCCTTGTGCCTTAACCACTAAACCAGGGGTCAGCAATCTGCGGCTCTGGAGCCGCATGCGGCTCTTTTATCCCTCTACTACATCTCCCTGTTGCCAGTCGGCTCCACAATTGATAGGGCTTTCGGTTAGGACAGGTAGAGGAAAAAGGATGCCACATTAGGAGGAGACTCTATGGTGGTGGAACCGGATTTCTGGTCGGCTCCAGAAATGAACGGGGGGCTTCTGGTTAGGACTTTTGTGACTCTTTCGAGTGTTTAAGGTTGCTGACCCCTGCACTACACCAATCTGGCTTTTGGAATTCAAACTGAAGTCTGAGCTGAAACTATTTCTGTTAGAAGTAGGTAACGATGGCGAAGAAATCTCACCTCTTTCCAGCACGAAGCAAGTCAAATCCTTTCCCAATATCACTGAACGGTAAAATGTGGGTGATCAGAACATCTGGTTTAAATTTTCCTTCCATGTAACTGGAGACCAGTTGAGGAATTGAATCTTTCATCTTCCAGCCTAGAAGAAACGAAAACAAATGTAACTTACTAGATGTTGGCTCTGCTTCCCATGAACATTTTTGCAATTTGTCAAACTTTTTTTTTTTTTTGGCAAATTGCAAAAGCGCTCATAACAAAACTTGTAACATTACTTTTTTGTCGTTGTAAAATCAAATGTAGAATAATAAAGTAAAACTGGGAGCACATGAATTGCTAAATGCTTACTCTTAACTGCTGCCTCGTTCTCTGGAGGAAAGATGGCAGCTTTTTCGTCATTCCATACGAAAAAAAAGACAAAGAAAATATCTGCTTATGGGTGCGTTCCCTTATCTTTCATCTGTCAACATACCTCCAATGAAACTCCCTTTTATGGTGCGCCCTGTAAGAAGCAGCATAGGATCCAATGGGAATTTAGCACCTAGGGGGGGCATCCCAATCACCACACAGATCCCACAGCCCATGTGACAAGAGGCCAAAGCAGCTGCCTGGTTGGAAATAAGGGAAGAAAGTAAGAAAGTTTTTGCTGTGCAAAGAAAAAAGGGACAATGGATGAACATTAAAAATACTGGTATTTGACCCTGGAAATAGTAAAGATAAATAACAGCTGGTTTAGTATAAAGCAGGGGTGTCAAACTGGATTTCTCAGCATTGTAGTTCTTCGCTGCGGGCTGACTGTAGGGGAGTGGGTAGCGGGGGGGGGGGGGGGGGGGAGAGACAGGACACCTCTTGCAGCAACTTGCCAGGCAAAACGGGTGCAGGGGCCTTGTCCCATTTTCAGCCTGGACGGCCTCCTGCAGCACATTGCCGGCCAAAATGGGGCACAGGAGACAACAACGTGTGCAATCCTTCCGTGCTCCATTTTGGCTGCCAGAGGCACCGCGGGCTGCTCCTTTGCTATTTCCAGGCCAGCCCCATGGGCCAAATTTAAGCACCCCTTGGGCTGGATGCAGCCCATGGGCCTTGAGTTTGACACCCCTGGTATAAAGCAAATGTATACTGAATGTTCTGCAACCGTTATACAGCCACTACCGATGCTCATGCCTCACAATAATTATTGAGCTCCCTACTTCCCAAAATGATTTTTTTTTTACCAACAATTCTCTGAAGTTACACCTGAAACTGCTGATAGCATTCCAAAGGTTCTCTGATCTTTCTGGAAAGTTGATCAGTGACTTTTTTCAGGACTGACAGTTGAGTATCCTTAAATAGCACCTGTCCATTTCCTCCTTAAGAAGCTCAATACAATTACAATTCTTGTTTTTTATATTTGCTGTGTTTTATCTGGTTGTTGAACACTGTCCAGGGTGCCTGTTGTGAGATAAGCAGCTGCATGAATTTTTTTTAAGATAGGTAAATAAGTAAAAACAGATTTGATCTTCCAACTATCTTAACTGAACAATATACAGGCTCTAGCTACTAACACTCAAGAGTTTAATCTCAAACAAGAGGACTTCCTTGGCAGTCTGCCTGAAGGGCAGGATATTTGAAATAAAAAGAGATCAATTTTTAGACCGTGTACCAAGGGTGGGTTGCTGTCAGTTTTACTACCGGTTTGCAACCACAATGCGCACCAAACACGCATTGCATGTGTGTGTGCTGTTCAATGTAAATTGTTCTGCGCACATGCACAGAACAATTTACAGTGAACTGCGCACATGTAGTCACTAAAATCCAGCATGGCAGCGATATCAGCGGTGGCAAGGGAATCGGTTCAGGGGCGTGTCGGGCCCAGGTCGCTGCCAGTTCCTGAATTCCACTACTAGTTCAGTCGAACTAGACCGAATGGCAGCAATCCACCTTTGCAGTGTACTATAAACTCATTGTCTTGAAAAATAGTGATGGCTACTAAATTAGGTTGTTCAAAAGAGAAAACTAGTGAGTTTTTGTGGTTAACAATGGACTCTCTTCCCAACCCTGATTGAAGATCTTTAACCACTATACCCCAACAACTGATCCATAGAGGGATGAACTATCGATTGTTGTCTTGATGACCATTTACTTTCTCTTTGAACCTCAGCTGTCAAGAAGCAGGAAGGGAAGAGGACTCATATCCCTACTCTATTTCAGACACTGTAGAATAGGGGTGTCAAACTCAAGGCTCAAACTCAAGGTGCTTAGATCTGGACCGCAGGGTGCCCTGAAAACAGTAGCGGACCAGCCCGCAGTGCTCCGTTTTCGCTGGCAGAGGGTTTGCAGGAGGCCATTGCAGCCAAAAATGGACCTCACGAGGGCCTCGTATGGCCCTCCTGAGCTCTGCTTTTGATGGCAGAGGGTTGCAGGAAGCCGTCACAGCCAAAAACAGAGCTCGGGAGCCCGTTTTCACTGGCAGAGCACTCGGGCCACCATAGGCGTCCCCGACATGATTGACATTGAGCTGGCCACGCCCATCCTGGTCCCCCAAGGCCAAATACCACCCTGATGCGGCCCTCAATATAATCAAGTTTGACACTCCTGCTATAGAAAGACAGCCATGTTAGTCGAAGGAAGCCAAAAATCAGAAAGATTTTAAGATGAACCAATATTTATTTTGAGCTTTCATAAGTTGCAGATTGCTTTCTAAAATGCAGAAGGGCTTGATTGATGTGAGATTATAAATATAAGGATTGATGTGAGGTTAGATAAACCTTGATAAATGATTAAGTGCTTAAAATGCTTTTCTGGACAACTTTCTTCTATATTACTATTCTGCCATCTCCTCTTTTCCTCCCTTGTGCCTTCTAGCTGTATATTTCAAACTCACTCAAGTCACTGATCAAGTGACTTGCAGCTCATAAAAGTTTAAAATAAACACTGGTTAAACTTACAAGATGCTACCAGGCTCATCCCATTTGACAGTTTTCCAAATCAACCTATTAGGTTACTGGGAAATAGAGAACACTGAATCAGAGGATCCTTTGGGCTGATTTTTATGAAATAACCATTTTACTGCAGCGACAAATATTTCACAAAAATATCAATACAGCAAACCTGGAGAAAACATACATATAGTAGCATCCAGACTTAATGGATTTTCAAACTTTGGATACAGTGGACAAAATCTGTGTTCCAGTATCTCTCCAAAATATCAGACTAAGTCCATTATATCCAAAGTAATTCAAACAATTCATTTAAATTTAGATTAATGATTTAAATTGTATTATCACTTGCATATTGATGCTATTTATATCACTTGCATAAGAATGGATTTATGCAAATAAAGTAAAACGTAGATTGTTTACACAAATGAGGTATATTCAGATGGCTGGTAGTAGCAGATGTTGTCTTAGCCTGAACGTTCTTTTAAATCAAAATTTCACCATAGTGCTTTCACTGAATCTAGCATCAAATGGCAAAAGAGCCAGTACATTTTGATTAAATACATACCAGTGTTTCCAAACTTCCAGCAACCTCAAAGGCATAATCTACACCATGCCCAGTCATTTCCAGCACTACTTCTTGAATGGGTTTCTTGTAATCTTGAGGGTTGATACATTCTGTGGCTCCCAGTTCTTTTGCCTTTCCAAATTTGTCGCTGTTAATGTCAATCCCAATGATACGGGACGCTCCAGCTGTTTTGCATCCCATGATCACAGAGAGACCAACTCCTCCCAAACCAAAAACGGCACAGGTGGATCCAGGTGTAACCTATGGAGTCAGGGAGAAAGATAGCTGAGATACATTCAAGCTACCCCCAGCAGTGTAACGAATTGATGGAGAAGGCCTTAAATAAAATTTGAGAGCCAATCAGAACTTATAAATAGTCCCAAGGGTGCTTTGTTTTAGAAGCAACTGGACTTTCTGGTTTTTTCTTTGAAGATGTTTCGTTTCTCATCCAAGAAGCTTCTTCAGCTCTGACTGGATGGTGGGAAATGGAAGGATTTATACTCCTTGCAGACAGCTGGACATTTGCATTCTTTTAGTGGGCCGTTAAGGTCACCTGGGATGGGGTGGCTCAGTGGCTAAGATGCTGAGCTTGTTGATCAGAAAGGTCGGCAATTCAGTGGTTCAAATCCCTAGCGGCACATAATGGAGTGAGCTCCCATTACTTGCCCCAGCTTCTACCAACCTAGCAGTTCAAAACCACGTAAAAATGCAAGTAGAAAAATAGGGACCACTTTGGTGGGTGGGAAGATAACAACACTCCGTGCGCCTACAGTTTTTAGTCATGCCGGCCACATGACCACAGAGATGGCGGACAGACAGCACTGGCTCTTCAACTTAGAAATGGAGGAGAGCACTGCCCCCTAGAGCCAGAAACAGCTAGCACGCATGTGCCAGGGAACCTTTACCTTTAGGTCACCTGGAGGCTTATCTGTGTCCTCAGGGTCACCTGAGTGGTGCAAATGGGTGTGGAGCCTTCTTGGAACTGTTGAAAGGACTGTGTTGTAGACTGGAGATAGAGAATGTCGTATCCCTCCCTTTCTGTTGAGAGAGGGCTGCTCAGTTTTGACACAGATGGCCTCTTTGACCCCTCTTTCAAACCAGCCATCCTCTCTGTCCAAAATATGGACTTTGTTGTCTTCAAAAGCATGACCTGTGTCTTTTAAATGCAGATGGACTGCTGAATCTAGTCCTGAAGCTTCTTGGATGAGAAGCAAGACATCTTCAAGTAAAAACCAGAAAGTCCAGTTGCCTCTTGGGGGAAAAAAGCACCTTTGGGACCACCATGACCTGGATGATTGAGACTCTCCATAGACAACTTATAAATAGGTTTTCTCACCTGGGCTGTATTGAGGGCGGCTCCATAACCAGTAGAGAACCCACAGCCAAAAAGACAGACTTTATCCAGAGGTGCAGCAGCATCAATTTTAACAACGGTAGAATCAGGCATGACTGTATATTCAGAGAAAGTGCTAATCCAAAGGAAGTGATGGATTTGCTTCCCTTTGCAGCTGAATCTACTGGTTTTGTCAGGCATCAGATTTTGTGGTTCGGAGATGCTGTTTCAGAGATAAACAGACTTGTCAGGAAGAAAAGAAACTTTATGTGCAATGCCCTGAATCCAAAAATATGCAAAAAAAAAAAAGTTTTTAAAGGAACTCACTGGGTTTTCAGGCAACAGTTGGTGTTTGATTTTAAACATGAGTTGCATTCTCCACACTGGGGCACACAGAGAGGAATAACTTTGTCTCCTTCAAATACAAAGGAAAAAACATGAAACCTCCGGATCAAAAGATCATGTTTATTACCCACATTGTTATAAATCAAGATTTATAAAGCAGACTTTTCCTGATATATTTGCCATAGTTTGAAACAGCCTTCTGAATGCACTCATTAAAATTCAGATTGTAATTCATTTGTGAATTGGGGAGGGGAAGCAATACTAAATCACATGTCTTAGAAGCAGTTCATTTCATTTAACCATAAACATTCTTCATTCACACTACACCACAGCTTAGCATATTGGATGAACCTAGCCTCTGTGGTTTTAAAGTAGAAACTTAAAGTCTACAGCTTTGCAATCTATGGTTCGTGGCAAGTCCATGTACCATCATTGCATAAGTTTGCATAGATCAAAGGTTACTTCATCAGGTGTGCAAAGTACAGGTCTGAGCGAGAAAAAATTACTTTATAAAACATACAGCTTTGTTGGAAAGAGGAAGATTGAAGGGGTGAAGGGACACTAAGAGTCACAATTGCTCTAGATGTGTCTAAATCGAGTTAAAAAGAGGGCCGTGAAAATATTTACAAACCCCTCACATCCTGGACTTAAATTGTTTCAACTCCTACCCCCAAAACGACGCTATAGAGCATTGCACACCAAGACAACTAGACACAAGAACAGTTTTTCCCCGAACGCCATCACTCTGCTAAACAAATAATTCCCTCACCACTGTCAAACCATTCACTAAGGCTGCATTACTATTAGTCTTCTCATCGTTCCTATCACCCATCTCCTCCCACTTATGACTACAGCACTGCAACTTTGTTGCTTGTATCCTTACGATTGATATTAATATTTTTTTCTGATTGCTTATTTGTATCCTACGGCTATCATTAAGTGTTGTACCTTATGATTCTTGACGGATGTATCTTGTGTTTTTATGTACATTGAGCGCATATATACCAAAGATTTGTGTGTCCAATCACTCTTGGCCAATAAAAAATTCTATTCTATTCTAAATATGAAGTCATATGACAGAGAAATTTGTGCAATGAATAGCAAATTCAGTTATGTAGTGTGACAAGATCTACCGGACCTCTGGTGTAGTCTAGGAAAAATAGTGTTATTATAAACACAGTCTATATAGGTAGTTCTCAACTTATGATCACAATTAGGACCAGGATTTCTCTTGCTAAACAAGGCTGTTAAGTGAGTCACACCCAATCCTTTGAGCTTTTCCTCCCACAGTTAAGCGGATCACTGCGATTGTTATGTGAATCATGGGATCATTAAGGGAATCCAGATTTTCCCATTAACTTCGCTTGTCAGAAGGCGTCTGGGAAAATTGCCAAGAGTGGTCACATGACCCCAAGAAGTTGCAACCAATGTAAATACACACCAGTTGTCAAGCACCCAGATTTTGGTCAAGTCATTATGGGGATGCTGAGAAGGTCATAAGTGTGATGGTAAGTCTTTTTTTCAGGGCCCGGAGAAGGGTGGTCTCTAAACAAGTGGTTTTAAGTCGAGGACAGCGGTGGGTTCCTACCAGTTTGCACCTATTAGGTAGAACCGGTTCGTCAAATCTACCAAACTGGTTAGAAGAGGTTCCACCAGTGGACCCGGAAAGCAGGCCACACCTACAGAAGAGGTTCCAAAAATTTTTGAAACCCACCACTGGCAACGATCTTGTAACTTGACAGCTTTAAGACTTGATGCTTCAATGCCAGAGTTTCTGAATAGTTACTTGGACCAACCTAAGTACTAATTCATAATTTCATATCCAATCACATGGGCAGCAAGCCACTCCCATCCAGCCACTCCCACAAAGGAGGCCACACCCACAGAGTAGGTTCCAACAATTTTTGAAACCCACCACTGGTCGAGGATTACCTCCAGTTAAAGAAATCATGGACTGTAATATCTGAACTCAGTTCTGTACAATGCAGACTCTATGCAACAGCGTATGGCAAATACAGTACGCTGGATACCCATTGTATTTTGACTATATTAAAATGTACATGAAAAAGCCAGAGGAGTTTCTTCTCTGTACCTGGTTTTACACATGTCACCCCTGGCCCAACACTCTCTACTATTCCGGCTCCTTCATGGCCAGGAATGACCGGAAACTCTACTTTGGGGAAAGAACCTTCCAGAACATGGTCATCTGTCCCACATATTCCAGTGGCTATTATCTATAGTAGAGAACAAAGAGAAATAGAGAACAAAGAGTTATATCCAACCATCATGGGCATTTACTAGGGGCTTCCAATTGCCTATGCATAATAATCTCGTATGAATATGGACAAGCCAATGGATTCTCAACAGTGGAGGAAAACGCAATGTAAAAATGCTAATTACTCTGATGCCACAGACCATGGGGCAGAATGCTGTTTATTTTTACCAGTTGAATGCATGCTATTCACTCCACTCATCCATCTTCACCATTCTCCTAAAGGCAGAAAAAAGATTAATAACATTTTGGCAGTGGTTTGCTCTCCAAGCTTGTTTTAATTTAGTTTCTGGATGTTTTGTTACCAGACTGGGTAACATCAGCAGCAGGATTGTCTAGTCCTATTCTCCCTAGTTTAGAAATGTCTTGTATGCCAGCGTGGTCATTTGATTGGTTGTTCATTTGGAGCCATATATAAATTCTGAGCTCCAAATGAACAACCAACCAAATGACCACACTGGCACACAAGACACTTATAAGCTAAGGAGAATAGGACAAGATAATTCTACTGATGATGTTACCTAGTCTGGTAACAAAACATTCAGAAACTAAACTGAAACAAGCTTGGAGAGCAAACCACTGCCAAAATCTAAAACCAGAGCTACAAGTATTTTCTATTACTTCAAAATGAATAATATTTATTGTATGTCTTGGCTTCTAAGTATAATTCTTCATAAGTGTGCAGTTATTTTGTAAACAGGGCAAAATATTTTTCAGCAGTGTCTTAAGTAAGCCATGCTGCATGTAAGCCGTGAAAACCTTGTTTGCCTATTGCAATTTCTGTGCAAGATAGAAATTGTCAATTCCAATTTGTCTTTCCCTGATATCAAAGCAGTGCTCATCAATGTCATCAGCGACTTGATAACTCTTCTCGTGCCATTTTGGATTTCTGATTCAAACTGTCACATTGCAAGAGGTACACGTGCAAAATTTTCTTATGTTTGTTAAAATCCTCCTCCTTAATTGGATCAAAGTGTTCCAATTCACATTTCTTCACACTATCCTGCACAATTTATCTTTTGTGTGTGCCTTAATTTATCTTTCCTTCTAACTGCACTGGAAAAGGCTGCTCTAATTTATCAGCAGTCTTCTTTATACAGCAGTTATGTAAACTATAACATTTAGTACCGAATTTCATATGGAGTATGAAAGATAAATATTCCATAATTTTTATGGCAAATGAATCACTGAAGTAAGATAATTGCAAAATGATGCCACGTAGTTTCTTGGACTAGGAAGCACTCATGCCTCAATTGCATGATCATTTGGGAAAATGGGATGGGAAGTTATGCCAAAACTAATAGCAGCGAACTCGAACTCAGAAGGAGTCTTCGCATCCCTGTCCACCCCACTAATTTTATTCAGATCTATGGAGCAGACCTGAGCACTGTGTTGGATTGGAAGGTGAAAGGTGCTTTGAAAACACGGGAGCCCACACATAGAATCTATTTACAACTCTTTAAAATAGCTGTGTCATTTCTTGGGATCAGAAAAGACCCACAATTTTCAAAACCTCTGGGATCCATTTTGCACCTTTAAGCCTGTTCTTATCCAGTATGATATAGTGGTTGATTTGGTGGTCTAGGAATTGGGAAATCATAGCTTTATTTTATCCTCAGACCAGTGGTGAAAATCAAATTTCTTTACTACCGGTTCTGTGGCCGTGCTTGGTGGGCGTGGAAGGATACTGCAAAATCTCCATTCCTCCCCACTCTGGGGCCAGCCAGAGGTGGTAATTGCCGATTCTCTGAACTACTCAAAATTTCCGCTACCGATTCTCCAGAACCTGTCAGCACCTGCTGAATTTCACCCCCCGCCTCAGACCCAGAAGCTCATTGAGTAAATAAGCCAGTCACAGTTTCTCTCTCTCTCTTTGCTCACACTACTTCATAGGGTTGTTGTTTTGTGACTCCCAAATAAAAGTTGGAATATAAATCTAATACTGAAAAATGAGTGTAAGAGGTCACAAATGGGGTGCCAGAAAAATTGCACGTAAACTAGAGATTACAAATGACAATTCAATGAAAGCAAGGCTGCATTCACAGGACACATTTAGTAAACCCAAGCAGACCACACTGTGGTCTGCGAATGAAACATAATTCCCACTTACTTTTCTCTTAGCCTTTCAAGAGTTGCCAATGTACAAGTATTTATTTAGCAAACTGCTTTGCAAATGTTTGAAAAACAGATTAATGAAAGTGACAAGTTGAAGCTTTCCTTCAAGAACAAAACAGTGCTTTCCAAAATAGAGGACCGTGGAACATTACTCATAAAAATGGAACTACCTTAACACGAACTTCATGAGACCTTGGTGGAGCCACTTCTACCTCTTCAATAGAAAGTGGTTTGCCGACTTCCCAAGCCACAGCTGCTCTACATTTGATAACCTAGGAAAGTCAAACCAAAAACAAATATGTTTAGCATCGTCGTATGCAAAGCACGAAGCAGATGAAATCAAGAGAAGCCTAAAACCCTTCTCAATGTAGCATCTCATAGTGAGGGTCATAGAGAAAACCTGTTATGCTGTTCCAGTAGGAGTAATCAGCTCCTTTGAGATATAGCACCAGAGGCCTCCACAGGAGGCTCAAATGAGAAACCTAATGTCCCATAGTTGCACCACAAGCTCTACTCCCTTTGGACATGCATCAAGAGGATGTACATGTGTATAAAAGGAGCAGAACTTGCATTGAAAGGATGTAATGCTGCTCTAGTCGTTTCAATGAAAGCCTCCATCCTGTGGACACTTCCATATAACACATTTTTTTGCAATAAAGGAGCACAATAGGCCACATGTGAAGAGGGGGATTTTTTTGCCATTTGGGAAAAATGGAAATTAATCCACCATGTTATCTACTGTACATCTGAGAGTGATAATCTTTCTCATCCCTTTCTCATCCTCATCTCAGCCCCTCTGACTAGAGGGGCTGAAAACTGTTGGTGCTTTTCTACTTTTTGAGACAACTGTAAGAGCAAGCTGGAAACAAACTGGGCATACATGTTAAGTGTGTGTGTGTGTGTGTGTGTGTGTGTGTGTGTGTGTGTGTCCGTCCCCGCCCCCTCTTGACAGACTCCCTCTCCCATCAGAAATTCTATCGTGTCTGCAGCATAACATGAATTCACTTTCCCAAAATGCTAATTCTGGCTTCAAGCCACCTAAAAAAATGTCAATTTTTAATTTACTTTGAAACTTGGACAAAGTAGTAAATGAAATCTACAACAGCTCTACAACTGAGCTATGACCCTAAGTCTAGTGGTGCAACAGGGTGCCCTTTCCTCTTTGGGCAATTATATATTAACAGTGTTATCTTAACAAATCACTTGGTTTTTAACCTGAGGTTTTTAATCCCCCCCCCCAGTGCAATCAGTGACTTATAATATAGTCTAATACATTTTCCAGAAATCATATACACACTAGATAATGTACTATAGAGTGCTGTATTGAACTATTATATGTTCTAAGTAAGGGATGAATGCAGCCATGTATGCACTTAGAACTTCCTGCAACTTAAATCCCTAGTTATATATGCTTCAGATGTCAATGTAGCTGCAATAGCATGAAAATTAGATTGCAATTGTAACCATTTTGGGTGGTAGAACACCTTCAAGGCAATCTTGATTCTTGGTGACTGCCTAGACAGCTCCCTGAGGTTTTCTTGGCAAGATTTCCAAAATGGTTTGCCACTGCCTGCTTTCGAGGGCTAGGAGAGAGTGACTGGCTCAAAGTCACCCAGTTGGCTTTTGTGTTGTAGGAAGTTAGGATCCACCCCTCTCCTAAAAAAATGAAATATCCTAGGAAACTCACAATTTCCCAGTTTCTTGCCTGACTCCTTAACTCCTACCTCAATCTGGTCTCTCTATTTAAACATATTTAAATAGAAATTGATCGCACTGAACATACTGTTTGGATTTATAGTGAACAACAAAGAAGCCAACCGCATTATAGTCTAGCATATTTCAAGAACGCCGCCCATCTGAGTTGCGTTAGGCTTACTAAATGAAGCATAGTGCAATAACTACAGCTACAGTCTTGCAAGCAAAGCCATTAAGATATATTTACTTAGGATGTCTCAGTTTAAGGGCAAACCGTGATCCAACAAGCAAGACAAATTAATTGCTCATTGTCTATGCATTGGGCCAACTGGGGGAGGTTGTAGGCCAGTGTAGTTCATTATATATTTGAATACAATTAAATAAAAATTGGATTTCTAGCTATATAATTCTTGCACATTGTTCCATTCAATCTTACTGTTGCCATTTAGTCACAGAAAAGCATGCAAGAAGGTACGCCGTCTTAAACTATGCATTAAGCCCTGGTTTTGCTTAACTGGTTTACTGTATGTAAACTATACGTTCTTCTATTAGTTTTTCGCAGAAGAGGGAAGCCCCAGCAATCATTTACATATCCTAACAGGGGGACTCGCACCAAACATTAACCACAAATTAGCAGACGCATTTCCCGTTTAAATAAGTTTACAGCTTAGATTAGTTTACTTCTTCCCTAAGAAGAATAAGCCGTTTCTTACTTTCCCAGAAGTGTCCATGTCTGCAAACTACCTACTGCAACGAAGATCTTTTCACTCCGCTTTCGGAGAACCCTGGTCTACCGCTATGGAAAATTGGGTGGGGCAGAAAATAGAAGCGACTTCAGTAAATCAATATCGCCAACAATATTGGCTCCCAGCATCGACATCCCTTTTAGGGTCAAAGAGCGGTCCAAAGGCAACCTTTCTTTCAGTTGAACTCTTCGCTTGCCGTAGGCGCGCCGCGGAGGACTCTGGGGAATGCAGTCAAATCTGCCTACAATATTGCCTATGGAAGCGCTAGCTAGCCTATTCTCTCAAGGAGGCATCCGCATGTGATAATATGCTGTAACCGTCACAAGAATACTCCTCACCTGGCAGTTTGAATAAAGGGATTGTGTAAATTCGTTTCCCATATATACACTGACTTTTTCGTATGCAAAGGACATTATTAGATTTACCAGATGAAGGGGAAGAAGATTACACCTCTGCAATATTGTGCATAGGACAATGATCCTTTCCCCCCTTTTTTTGTTATAGGTGATTTGGAGAGAAGCAGAAGCACTTTCGTCCTTAAAAGACTTTGAAAATAGCTTTTGATGTTGGACTGGGACCAGAGAAACCAGCAACCAAAGTTCTCTGGGAGATTTGGGTCTCTTTCTCAACCCAATTTGTACTTGCTGTGGGGGGAAATGGAAGGAGGAACTTTTGTGTGTGCCACTGTTCTTGGTGCTGCTGGAGAAAAAGCAGTTAAACTAGGAGGTAATAACAGGATGATAGTTTCCCTTGAAAAATGGGGGACTATCTTCAATTCTTCAGTAATTTCTAATCCATCTGGCAGCTGGTTACTACTATTGTAGGAAGTTATCACCCAGCCCTCTCCCAGAAAAATGAAATATCCTAGGAAATATTGAAAGGGCAGAATATTTCTCTGGATGTGAAAAGAAAGAAACATGTTTTAAAAGACAGAATAGCTGCCTGCAGCTTCCTGCCCATCCCCCTTTGTCAATGAGCCATTAAAGCCTGAACTAGTCCACTTTACATAATAAAGAGTTCTCCCCTTCAGCTTCATAGTGATGGGATTAAGGCATGATAATATTGGCCCTTTATCCAACTCACCACATGGCATCTGAGAACTCAACCAAACCTGGATTCAAAACGCAGCCTAGAGAGTTGCCCCTGCATGGCTCCATGGGAGTCTGACAACCAATCAGAATATAAGATCAAGATCAAAGGCCAGAGAGGGCATAAAACCAGGGACTCAGTTTCTCTTCTCTTCTTCACCAACATTGAAGCATGTGATCACCTTTTCTGTTCAAGACTCAAGCCATGTGGTTCTGTCCACCATTAATACCATCTTTCCAAGCAGCCTCTATGTCTCCAGTGTCTTTTTCCCCACTTGGAGCCGAACCCAGAAGGACATTTCTTCCAACACTACCATTTATATTATTGCATTTACATCCTGCATTCCTATTTAAAGAAACACTTGAGTTGGGTTAAAGGTATAACCAACTAGGCTAATTTCTGCATGGTTTTTTTTTGCAAAGAAAGGATTTGCCTTTGTCTCCTTCCTACGGGTGAGAGAGAATGACTATCCCTCACTGAATGTAAATGCAATGTAAAATCAGTGTAAATGCTGATTTTAAGACTACAGTGAGACTAAAATTCATGTGTCCTTAATCGCTATACCAAACTGCCTTTCTTGATATAACAGTTACAAAGCCAAAATAAAACAATGACATTGGGTGTTATGTGAGCTAAGACTTGTACAAATGAGGCTCAGTATAATGGCACATTGCCCAATTACCCTGAATTCACATTGCATTTTGAAGATATTAAAATGCTTGTCATAAAAGCCAGGGAGGGATCTTCCCTGACCTGGTTTTACACATGTGTCTCCTGCTCTCTATCATTCTGGCTTGGAATTAATGGATATTTTATTTTGGAAAAGAATTTCCAGAATGTAGTGATCCATCCAACATATTCCTGTGGCTATGAGCTATGCTAGAGAATGACCTCACTCATAGAGGAATTTATGCGGGTACTTATTAGGAGCTTCCAGTGACTTCTTTTTTGTATCATAAACTAGCTGATGATGGGGTGTAGCCCAGGTATGTATTTATCCCAATGCTGTATTAGAGGGAGCCCCCTTGTGGAGTACTGTGAATCTGTTACCATGGCAACATCACTGTGCCGTACAGTAGAATCCATTTTAAGGCACAACAGGCTGTATCTTAACAGAACTTGAATCCAAAATGCACACTATCACTTTCAAAAGTACTGTGACTTGACACTATAGATATAATTCACTCCTTTTCATTTCAGTGGCCCAGGCATTCTGGAGATATGCTGGAACACACACAGACACATACGTACACGCACACATATATGTATATACAGTAGTTAGTGTTAAGTAATTGAGAAATTTTGCCTGAAAGAAACATCTGTTTTTCAAATTTCTGTATGGTCTGATTTGATTACTCAAAAGAAAACTGTTTATATTCTGAAAATAAATCTTTGAATTATAACATCTGTACTATGAGTCAGTATTATAATTTTCTAGTTAACATAGGTGGCTGCAGCTAAATACTCAAACAAGTATGACAGTTCATAAGAAACATCATTTTTTTTATAAAAAGCAAATCTATTCCAAATAATTCCAAATTCAGCTTAGTCATTGATTAAAAATGCAACAGTATAAATATTCCTGGTAAATCAAACTAGGTTTTTAAAAATATTTTCTGCCAGAAGCTGGGTTATGTTTTTTTTAAAGGGACATAATTCATATATATATACACAGAATGTGATAGCTAGAATTGTATTTGCACAATATTGGAAATGTGAAGAGATTCCAACTGAAGAGAAGGTGATTAGGAAAACATTAGAATGTGCAGAAATGCATAGACTAACATTGGCAATTAAGAAGAAAGAACAAACTGATTATTATATGATAATAGAAGTGTTTTATCAATGGTTAGAGAATAAAAAGGAAATTGGAAATAAAAGAAGGCAAAAAGAAGAATACAAAATATATCAAGATAGAGATAAGAATAAAATGACAATTGTTAGTATTAGTGTGATGAGAATAACTATGTTTAATATTATTATATTTTTACTAGAAGATACAGAAATATTTGTACCCAGGCGACACATTGCTTAAGGAAAGATGAAATATTTATATATTTTTTAATTGAGAAATAAATAAAAAAACTGTGTGTATGTGTATATATGTATGTGTATACGTCTATGTGTGTATACATATATATGTACATATACATACGTACACACACACATGAACATATATGTATATATATGTTTACATGTATGTGTAAAAAAAGAAGAAAAGACAGAATATGGTAAAGGAAAAAAAAACACTCCGAAATGATTTTAGTTGCTACTATTTCATCCACGAATCTCTTTTCTCCAACATACAGAAGCCACACAATTGAGATCATGATCCATGAGGTAAAATTCTAATCTGCAACTGACGTTCTCTACTTTCTGTATTGCTCATAATTCCTAGATCCTAGATCATTATGGATCCTAGATCATTATGGATTAGTTAGGGTGTCTTTTCTGACATGGGTTTCAGCCAAGTTGCAGAGAAAGACATGTGATATGAACAAAGACCAGAAATGAAAATGGAGCCAGACCCTTTGACTTCTGCTCTTGTACTTGTTTGGTTCCTTGGAATTTGATTTTCAGAGTTTTCTGAGGTCTTTGCCAATATACCTTGATAGATAGATCAACATTTCTCTTTGATTCTTTCAGTGCCTGAACTTCCTGAGATGGAATTTCTCTTTGAACAGCTATGGTAGTGAAAATAAATGTTTTGAAGCGTGATATTATGTCAGTAGATAATCTCTTCATTCCTTGCTTGTGGGTTTTCTGAAGGCACCCATATAAGCATTGAGGAAGAAAATAAACAAGTCATCTAATCCAAGAAGTTTATTATTTTACAATAAAATTGGTAGATATTCTCCTGAAGTAACGCCAGGAGACTAATGTAACAATAACTGTTTATTAATGAACGAACAACAAACTTAACTGACAGCCTTTTATATGCTGGCTGTCAAACTGTTAACCAATAGGAAGCCTGCCCGGCTTCCACAAGCCTGCACCCGCGCCGGAGTCAACCTCTCTGTTTCTTGTTCCTGTGTAAGAAATGTATTCTGATTGGTTGTCAGACTCCCATGGGGCCATGCAGGGGCAACTCTCTAGGCTGTGTTTTGAATCCAGGTTTGGTTGCGTTCTCAGATGCCATGTGGTGAGTTGGGGCCAATATTATCATGCTTTAATCCCATCCCCTGGAGATGAAGTGGAGAAGTCTTTATCATGTAAAGGGACTAGCTTGGCCTTCGTAATGGTCCATTGACAAAGTGGGGATGGGCAGGAAGCTACAGGCAGCTATTCTGTCTTTTAAAACATGTTTCTTTCTTTTCACATCCAAAGAAATACTCTGCCTTTTCAATATTTCCTAGGATATTTCATTTTCCTGGGAGAGGGCTGGATGATAACTTCCTACACTAATTTGGTGCCTTAACTTTTAGATCAAACTGGCTCTCTTTATTTTATTTACTTATACTTGAAAAAAATATTCTAATCCCAGAAGAACTTTGACAAGCTGTTAATATTTATACCAAATAAAAAGCCGTGTACCATTTCCCATCTTAAATTTGTAAAAATATAAATTCCATCCTGCCACTCAAAAAAGTGGGGGAATAAATAAAAGCACAGAAATTGTGATAAAATAAATCTATGTTTCTAGAACTGGCAGTAGTTAGACTTGTAGATCATTACTGCTGTTGAATTATCTAGTTTTTGGTATATTTGATATATTTAACTCTTTGTTTACTTGTTGCATTAAACCAAGATGATGAGTATTTCCCCAAGGACATTTATCTGTAAATGGAAGGGATAGGAAGGAAACGTGAGGTCATTGAGTTATCAGATAGACAATATAACTAGAAGCCTTGAGTATATTTAAATGGTACCTATTAATGAGACTTACTGAAGTGTAAATGTGCAGGGTTTTCCTTGGACATGAAGCCCAACAAAACATCTTTCTGAACTTATTTCATCCTTGCAAACCGACTGAAAAATAAAGCGTAATACTCTGATAATCTTCTTCCTAGTTTTTACCCCAGTTTAGGGAGAATGAGGATGAGTTACAACTTTAACAACGCACAGACTACATGTCAGCTCCTCTCCATTAATTAACTAGGAAAGAAAGGCCACGAGACTCCATATGTGGAAATCAAATGTACTTTTACTAATTAAGAATGGTTAAAAGGCAAAGCGTAGCGAAGTCTGATTAATTAGGCGCGAAAGCAATTGATATATAGAATAGCCCATTCCCCACCCCTTGGCATCATAGTCCCAGTCCAATCATAAGTCTTCCAAGTGTCAGGTGCAAGATAACTTCAAAAGGCATCACAAAGATGGAATGTCGGTGCCGTTAGACCTGGGGGGAAACACCCACGCATGCGTAGTCCGATCAGTCGGTGAACTCCAGAACCTTCCACCAGCACAATGAGTAACCCCTCCCAAATACCATGCCCTCCCTCCCCGTTTCATGGCAGCTGAAGCGATAGCAAAGCAGAAGCTGACATCCGGCCGTCCCCTGGAAAAAGGCGATCAGGCCTGTAAAATGAAAAAATACAAACAAACAGAGGAACAACAAAACACAGAAGAGAAACGGGGGGGGGGGGGAAGAGAAAATTAAGGCTTGTCAGGATAGGCAGCATAAAACTTCCGAAGCAGCCGGGGAGCGCAAACATGGGACTTGTCAACCCATTCCGTATGGGAGGGAGGAAAATGTTTCCAAGCCACTAAGTACTGGACGCGATTACGCCGCCTGCGGGAGTCCAGAATTTCGCGGACTTCAAAGTGTTGTTCACCATCAATCAACAAAGGAGCAGGTGGAGGGTTATCAGGCGGACGTAAAGATGAAACACGAACAGGCTTAATGAGGTTAACGTGGAACACGGGATGAACATGGTTGAGATGCTTAGGCAGCTGCAAATGAACGGAAATAGGATTGATGATCTTGATGATGGGGAAAGGACCAACATACTTAGGTCTCAATTTTTTGGATTTCTGTGTGGTCTAAAGGAACTTTGTGGACAAGTAGACCAGGTCACCAATGTTCCCTCTAATTTTTTTTCAGTGTGAGCGGAAAAGTATAGTGTTTGAGCGGCACATTTTCATGCCTGAGCACCTGAATTTTTTTCACAGATGTCACCTAAGACAACAACGAAATCAGTATTATTTGAAACTCAAAGTTATGTTTATTCAAGGTACCCGCTTAATTAAAAGTGTTATATAATATCAGTATCACTTAACAACGGTCCTGCTTAGCAACCAAAATGTTGGCTCAGAAACTCTGGCATTGAAGCGTGCAAGTCTTAAAGCTGTCAAGTTACAAGACCCTCGCACCCCTAACCCTTTAGGAAAAAAACCCCAGGGGTCTTCAAACCTGACAGCTTTAAGCCTTGTGGACTTCAACTCCCAGAATTCCTCCTCCAGTCATGTTGCAGCAACGTCATCTGCGTGGATCTGCTCCATCTTCGGTTTTTTCACAGGAGGCAGGGCTGCTGCTGAAGATGCCAACGAGCTCCCGCCGCCACTAGAATATGCATTTGTTTAGCATGACATAGAATAGTCTTTCAACCAGAAGTATGGAATAAAAGAGAGACTGATAAATATTAAAAAAAATAAAACCAAAAAGCAGCTATTTATTTGAGTTCTAGATAAACATTTAGTTCAGAAGAGATTAGAATAGAACAGAGAAAGAATAGAATATAGAGAATACAATAGAAATAGAATTGGAAGGGACCTTGGAGGTCTTCTAGTCCAACCCCCTGCCTAGGCAGGAAACCCTACACTACTTAAGACAAACGGTTATCCAAAATCTTCTTTAAAACTTCCAGTGTTGGAGCATTCCCAACTTCTGGAGGCAAGTTGGTCCATTGGTTAATTGTTCTAACTGTCAGGAAATTTATCCTTAGTTCTAGGTTGCTTCTCTCCTTGATTAGTTTCCATCCATTGCTTCTTGTCCAGCCTTCAGGTGCCTTGGAGAATAGTTTGACTCCCTCTTCTTTGGAGCAACCCTGGGCCCTGAGATATTGGAAGACTGCTATCATGTCTCCCCTAGTCCTTCTTTTCATCAAACTGGACATACCCAGTTCCTACAACCGTTCTTTATATGTCAATATCATTTAGACAAAGTTGATCCCCTTATTCTCCACTCCAGAACCTTGGAGTTTGAAGTTCTTTGGTTCTCTTCTCCCACCCTCTGTGTTCCCACGAGGGGATTAGCATCATAGCTCAACTGCCCCCCTCCCACCCATAAAGACCAGGAGAGCATCGCTGCGCATAGCCAAATGCTACCATAGCAACTATGGCGTTGTCTGATGTCTTTCTTGCACGCTAAGATGGACTGACGGGGTGAAGCATAGCTTGCATTGTCCCTAGTGCGGATTCTTTTCCCAGCCTTGGTCACTTTACGAGGGGTGGACTTCAGTTCCCAGAATTCTTCAGCCCTCCCTTATTCCTGTTTCCTTTTCCTTCATTATATTCAATTGTTTCAATATTAAGTGTAATTCTTCCTTCCTAACATTTTTCCATTTTTTCCCTTATATTCTTTTCCATTTCAACATTGTCTTTGTTCCTTCCATTCTTTCTTCCTTCTTTCAATCCTTCCAATATTTTTTCCTTCATTCCCTTGTCTGTTTCAATATTAAGTACATTTCTTCCTTTCTTCCTATACTTTTTTCCATTTTCTTCCTTATATTCTTTTCCATTTCAACATTGTCTTCCTTTTTTCCTTCCTTCCTTCCTATACGTCTTTCCATTTTCTTCCTTATATTATCTTTTCTGTTTCAACAGTCTTTGTTTCTTTCTTTCTTCCTTCCTTCCCTTCCTATACTTCTTCTTTCATTCATTATATTTTCTTTTCCATTTCAATATTAAGTGTAATTCTTTGTTCCTCCTTCCTTCTTTCAATCCTTCCAATACTTTTTCCTTCATTCTCTTTTCCTTCAATATTAAGTGCAATTCCTTCCTTCCTTCCTTCCTTCCTTCCTAAGTTATTTCCATTTTCTTCCTTATATAATATTTTCTGTTTCAACATAAAGTGCCTTCCTTCCTTCCCTCCCTCCCATCCCTTTCTTTATGTTTTCTTCATGCTTTCTTTTCTTTTTCCTCTGCTCTTTTTAAATCCCCCCCCTTCTTCTCCTCCTCTACATTTAGGTTGGATTAGTTTGTACAACGGTCATCAAACTTCTGAAGTAAAAATAAATAAATAAATCATATTTAAGAAGAAGAAGAAAAAGGAAGACGTTTTTAGTTAAGTCAAACGTTTTAATAAAAGTTTCATCTTTTAAGATTTGTCCAACACATCCAATTGTAACCTTAACAGTAAAGAATATCACCCCAGCTGCTAAAGGTTCAACCAGTCTGAGAACCATTGAAAAGACAACAGTGCAAAATCCAAAAGACACAACTTCCTCACCGCCATTGCTTTGGTACCAAATCTTTGAGGAAGGGGCTCCAGAAAGAAGGAGGAGGAGGAGGAGGAGGAGGAGGAGGAGGAGGAGGAGGAGGGAACTAAAGAGAGCTTTTACCGAGTCTGCGCCCCACAGCCAGGACTGTCCTGGCGCCCCTCAAGCCGCGTTTCTTCCCCGCAAAGCCCTTCGGGCAACCTGAGAGTTCCTTTTGGCGCCAGAAGGGCTTTGCAGGAAGAAACGCCGCGTTTCTTCCTGCAAAGCCCTTCTGGCGTCAAGCGGAACTCTCGGGTTGCCCGAAGGGCTTTGCAGGAAGAAACGCGGCTTGAGGGGCGCAAGGACAGTCCTGGCTGTGGGGCGCAGACTCGGTAAAAGCTCTCTTTAGTTCCCTCCTCCTCCCCCTCCTTCCACAGTCTGAGTGACGCTGCCGCCAGGCTGAGAGCTGCCGCTGAAACAAGTTTGGGAAGGTCCTTTGCGGGCGGCCAGTTCTAGCCGCCTGCAAAGGACTCCCCCACGTTTGCTTTGAAAGAAACCTCTGCGCGGGAGTTAGAAACCTCTGCGCGGGGGTTTCTTGCCATGTGCGCGGCCGCGCGGCCGCGCACCTTAGAGGGAACAGTGCAGGTCACCCTCCTTGTACTGATAAGGATGCATACGCTTCTTATCAGCTTGTTTCTTATGAGCGCGATGAGCAGCATCTAACGTAGCAAGAGTCAAAGGCCAAACACGGCTGAGACGCTCACTCCAGTCAGCAACGGAAGAAACTTGCGGCTGGTCACGAGGCAACTCAGGAATAGGAACAAAGTCCTGACCAAAAACAACCCGGAAAGGGGTAAAACCAGTGCTGGTATGAACAGAATTGTTGTAGGCCACTTCAGCGTGCGGCAACAAGTCCACCCAATCATCCTGCTGATAATTGATGAAACAACGTAAGTACTGTTCTAGAACAGCACTACACCTGACACTACACCTAGTTCCCTACCCATAAGCCACCGAATCTTGTGCATTGGCCTTGCATTTATCTATTTCTCTATGTTGTGAAAATAATTTGTGAGAAAAAGATTGTTAGCACACATGCACACAATTTTATAAACCCCCTGTCCTTTAGGGGCACGTAATTAACCAAAAATGAGAGAGGGGTGGGTGGGAAGGTGAGAGATGATGAAATAGGGAAAGTGTACAAAACACAGGAATGTTAAGCATGTTTATAACTATATTTTGCCTAATCTTTGTTTTCCTGTGGGACTGCCTTAATTTCAGGGTTGTCTTCCTTGTGGGTAAATTCAGCAGTAATAATAACATATGAACCAGATCGGGGAGATAGAAAGAAAAGAAATAATTCTCTTTCTGTTGACTGGCTTATTGAAGTATATATGCTGCCTAATGCATTTCTGGTGGATTTCAGAGTCAAGACAAAAATGATGGTTTTCTATTTTTCTTCCGAACCAGGGAGCTTTAAAATGTCAGGATGCAACGGATGCTGAAACATCAGAAAAAAAGTTAAATGTGGTTATTTCTTTTCTTAGCAAATTCAAGAAATGTTATTTATACTTCAAACAATCCCAGTGATAATAAATATTCATGACTATTTTTATCAATAGATTAATATTGTAAGAACTTCCAAGGCAGATTAAGGGAGGGGGGGGGGTGAAAATAAACACAGGAAAATGGACTAATTCTGCCAAAATTAAACCTTCCTAACATTCCATTATTTTTGTGGAAAAATTAATAACACACATAAACCTGTATTCTCTTTTGCAAACAAGGCACTCCACTACTGTACTTTTTGTACAGCATAAAAGACAGTTCCAATAACATCAGTAGCCTTCTGATAGAAAGTATGAGGAAGAAATAATTTGGTGGCACAAATCTTCACACAAATATGGGGAAGCTTATTTCCTGTGACATTTCTTAATCTTTTAGATGATTATCAGCATTGATTTCAGTTGATTATCACCTTATTGGTGCCTTTATTCATTAATAATGAACTGAAATACATAGTATTTATTGATTTGTCACCTTTAGCCAAAATTGTCAGCATAGCTAATATAATTAAAATGGCAACAAAATCAATTTCTCAGTATAAAATGGCAAGTATTTGAAAACTTTAGCTTTAATCTAGTTTCTATAAGAAATGGGGGGGTCTCTGGAATGGAATTAAAAATTCAAGATACAGCCACAACAACATGATCACCTGTGTTACCTCATCCCAACTGTACAACTAAGCAAAGTAAGTAATGTTTTCTCCAAATTCCTTTTTTTAAAAGGAAGTCTTACCATTTTCCTGAGTGAAGCAAATCAAAACCTTCGTTGATTTTATCAAACGGTAAAGTGTGAGTAATTAATGGATCTAGGCTAAACCTTTTGTTCATGAAATCCGAAACCAACTTAGGAACTGTATCTTTACTTTTCCAGTCTGAAAGTAAAAAAGAGTATAAAGATACTGCATTAATTTTACAAGGTCATTTCAAATGCACTTCTACAGCTTTTCTTGAGCCAGTAATTCTTAATAAGATTGGACTAGGTGTCATCAGAGGTGGGATTCTACTGGTTTGGTGAACCGGTACCTCCAACTACCAGCTGGGAGCGAACCAGTTAGCTCCAACTTTAAAGTGGGCCTGCCCGTCCGCCCCAGTGCTATACTCACCTATATTTCCTTTTTCGAAGCCCAGCCAATCAGTGATAATGCGGAAGGTAAGTTTTCTATAAACTGCATGCGCGCACAGCGCATGTCATGCGCATGTGCAATTGAAGCATGTGTTCAGCGAACCAGTTGTTAAACCAGTAGGATCCCACCCCTGGGTGTCATGTGTTATCAGATGATCTGCTGATTCCAAAGCTGAGGAGTTTACTATCAATTGAATTTACGGTATATTTTTTTCCTGTATTGGATAACCTATGGACTCTGTTCAAATTTCCATTATCCTATCTATTCCTCATTCTTGAAATCCTGGTTCTCAAGGAGTAGGAACCATCCTATTCTAAAATTCTTGCTTCAATATTTGTTTCTATGCATTAGGAACAGTGACGTGTAGTCAGGTGAGGCAAGAGAGGCACAGCCTCACGCCTGTCATGAAAAGAAAAAAAAATGTAAAAGGAAAAAGGCGAGAACTGATGTCAGGCTGAACTAGTTGCTGCCTCACTGTGGATAACTCTGCTTAACTGTTTAAAAAAGCCTCTAAAAAGCACCCTCTACTATGAGGCAGGAGAAGTGTGTGCCTCATCTAGTCTTTTTATGCGTTTTATGATCACTCGAGCAGAGTTAAGCAAGGGTTAAAAGCCTAAAAATTCCTGATGTAGGTGAGGCACTCACTTCTCCTGCCTCATAGTAGAGGGCATTCATTTGGGCAGGGCTTCTTCAGAGGACCCCAAGGCAAGAGTTTAAGTCCTCTTTGAAGCAGCTGGAAAAGGTACGTGTGGGTCGGAGGGAGGGGGAGGAATTCAAACTTCATCCTCCTGGTGTGGGACTTTGGGCAAAGTCTGGAAGGAAGGACCCTGGCTCGCTTGTGCTCTCCCTCCCCAAGTGTAGTTTGATTGCAGGCAGAGCCACGTTGCCTTTTGAAACCTGTAACCAGTAAAGCTGGGCTGGATCCTTCCGGGGCTGGGGGAAAGTGTGTGCACCCCAGTATGGCTCTTTGACTGGCTTCCTGCCTCCTCCTGTGGTCTCCTCACTGGTGCTCTCCCTCCAATCCAACTTTGTGTGTGTGTTTGTTTGTTTATTTGAGATAGAGTGAGTGAGAGAGGGAAGTGGGTAGGAGAGATAGTCCAATCTAATTCTGTGTGTGTGTGTGTGTGTGTCTGTGTCTGTGTGTGTGTGTTTGAGAGAGGAGGGAGAGAGGGAGAGAGGAAGGAAGGAGGGGAAGGGAGAAGAAAAAGAAAGAAGGAAACTTCTTTCACAAAGGAGAAAAACAAATGCTGTCGCTTTAAATCGGAACTGAGCATGCCTGGCTGTGGAATTCTGGGAGTTGAAGTCCACAAGTCTAAAATTTTTTTGAAACCCACCACTGTGTCAGTGCCTCACCAGCCATAAACCTCACTGCACGTCACTGATTAGGAAAGTATTAGAGAATCTTATCACATCTGTCCTTTGTAAAGATTACTGGACCATCATTGTACAGCAACCTTCCTTGACCTTGTGTTTTCCATAAGTGTTGGCCTTTAAAGATTACATTGTCTGAGAAATGCTGATATTCAAGTCTAGCATTTCTGGAGAATATTAAATTGGGGAAGCTCGATATGAATAACTAAATAGTAGTACAACTAGAACAACCATGTGGCTTCATAAGGAGTTTGAGAATTCTAATTTTATTTCATGGATTTTTCTCTGCCTCTCAGTACAATTTGCATTTATATAATGCAGGAGATGAATCATTGGTGCTCTGAATTTTTTAATAAAATAATTAGAGCTATGAAAGGGGAAATTGGGATATTCCCCAAACTCAGTTCTCACTTCCTCTGCAACTAATATTACTTTCGTTTTGGGGGAAAAAATCTTTCGTTTTGGGAAATAAAAAACAGATTAATGTTGTTTGCCTGCAACAATAATATCCTGAAAGAGAGCAATTTTCAGAAAATCAAAAAAAAATCTACTGCAAAATGTTTAAACTCTTTTTCCAGCAACTCTGCTACTTGACTTCTTCTCCCTGCTACTCCTGCTTTTAGGTTTTTAAAAACATCCCTTGAAGTAGTCAGATATTCCAATTTATATCAAGACATATTGAAATTCTGTTAAGTTTGTGGATCCTGTTTTACTTAAACATCATCATTTACGAAACTTGCTGTTGTGTTTGAAAGGACTTTGGTGGTCCTTTTAGTAACTTGTTGCAGGAGTAGCAGCAGTCTGCTGGTTGTTGGATGTCCTTCAGCTGTTCATCGAACTATGTAAGAGAAATGATGAGAGTTCTCCTCTCACTTGAAGGGCAATTGGGCCTGTGAGTAACAGCAGAACTACATCTGATTTTATGATTTGGTGACAGAAGATCAAGTAAAGTGTGGGACAACCTTTGGTGGCAGGAGGCTACTGTTGTGGCCCACCAGCTGCCAGCAGAGCTGGCGGTAGACTCAGATGATGAGGAGTTTGGGGAAGAACTTGGGCCAGTCCTGGAGTCTGGGGAAGGCTCTGATGGAGATTCTGCATCCTGTCCAACATTCCCTAGTTGCCTTCAGAGTCAGCTAAGTGGGGAAGAGGAACAGCTGGGGCCTGTTCCAGATGCACGTATGCATACAGCTGTCAGGAGAGGCGAACAACTGAATACCAGGAGCCAACTCGTGAGAAAAGGCACATGTGAACGCTGAATGGCCCCTCCCTAGGGGATAAATAGAAGCAAAAGGGGAGTGGTGTTATAGGAGACAACTGTTTGGATTTGTTCTAAAAGATTTGTTCCTTGTGATTCGTGCCTCAGAGACTGTGTGGGAGAGTTTAATTTACAGCTTTGGGGCTGGCAGCTCCCAGCCTGGCAATTATCCAAGGAGCTAATAAGATCTGTACTTCAGTTAACTCTTGGAAGGATTATTGCCTGGACTTTTCTGTGTGTGAATGCTATGAATTCACAGTAGCTAAATAAAGAGAGGGAGTTTTCAGGACAAGGAGTCTGTTTCTTGGTTCTGCTAAGGCTGGGTCAGAACAGCTACATCTAATAGGGTATGGGGTGATGATTGCTGTGATGGGTCAATGATGCATTATGGATGGATGGATGGAATGTTTAATACAGGTTGACAAAGATGGGGTTTTCATTCCCCCCCCTTCCACATTTATTTCCGGGTGGAGTTTAATAACTATTTCTTAAAGTATGTGAAATCTATTAAAATTAACAGTTTTTGTGTCTCTCTTGTCTCAAAGTAATAGGAAACCATATCATTGTCTTTAAACAAGAGTGGTCTGTTAAGATTCCAGTGACTGCAAACAAAATGTTAAGAACAAACCAGAGTATCTTGTTCCAATATACTGATAACAGAACATTAGATGCAATGAGCATCTTCCTCACCTGGTGCTTTCCAACTATGTTGCAATACAGCTACTGTTACTGCAAATGAAACCATAGGCAATACCACTTGGGGATGATAGAAACAGAAGACTAAGTGATTGGGGAAAGATGGTACACAGGATTTCAGCTGTTTAGGCGTTGAGATGACTGACAGTCTGTAAGCTAAGTTGGTTTTGAACCCCATCACCTATGTATTATATAATGAGCCATGGTGGTGCAGTACTGCAGGCTACCTCTGCTGCCTGCAATTTGGCATTTTAAATCTCAACAGGCACAAGGTTGACTCAGCCTTCCATCCTTCTGAGGTGGGTAAAATGTGAACCCAGGTTGTTGGGGGCAATAGGCTGACTCTGTAAAGCACTTAAAGAGGGCTGCAAACAATGACGTGCAGTCAGGGGAGGCAGGGCCTCACCACTGTCATCATGAAAAGAAAAAAAAAATGTAAAATGAAAAAGGCAAGAGCTGAGGTCAGGCTGAGCTAGTCGCTGCCAGAGTCACAGTGGATGACTCTGCTTAGTGCTTAACTGTTTAAAAAAGCCTCTAAAAAGTACCCTTTACAGAAGGAGGCAGGAGAACCACGTGCCTCATTTAGTCTATCTTTATGATCACTCGAGCAGAGTTAAGCAAGGGTTAAAAGCTGAAAAATTCCTTATGTAGATGAGGCACTTGGTTCTCTTGCCTCCTCCTGTAGAGGGTGTTTTTTTAGAGGCTTTTTTAAACAGTTAAGCAGAGTTATCCATTGGGGGCTCCGGCAGCAGCTCTTGACCTCAGCAGCTCTTGCCTTTTTCCTTTTACATTTTTACATTTTCATCATGGCAGACAAGAGCAGAGTTGAAATAAGAAATGATACTAAATTATGTCTGGGTTGGCGGAAATACCATCCCAAGGAAACATAAACTGAGATTTAAAATAGACACACCAACAACAATAGAAAAAGAAAGGGAGAGAGGAGGAGAGAATGAAAGGAAGACGGGGGAAAGAAGAAAGAGGTAAGGAGAGGAGGATGGAAAGGAGAGAAAGAGGAGGAGAGAGGGTAGAAAGGGGAAGAGGAAGAGCAGGAGTAGGAGAAAGGTACGGGAAGAAGGAAGGGGAAGGAGAGGAGGAAGGAGGAAAGTAGAGAAGGGAGGGAGGGAGAAAGGAAAGGGAAAGGAAAGGAGGATGGAAGGGAGAGAAAAGGAAGGAGAGAGGGTAGGAAGGAAAAGAGGAAGAGCAGGAGCAAAGGAGAGGTAAGGGAAGAAGGAAGGGGAAGGAGAGGCGCCGGGGTGGCAGGACGGCTTTGCGGGCAAAAGGCGCTAGAGGCAAAAGCCGCCCTGCCGCTATGTCCGACATAGTGGCATCCCACCTCTATGTTGGACACAGCACCGGGCGTCCAAAAGCCCTGCCACTGTGTCCCACATAGAGGCATCCCGCCTCTGTGGCAGACACACCGCCAGGACATCCAGAAGCCCTGCTACTGTGTCCGACATAGAGGCGTCCCGCCTCTATGGTGGACACAGCACCAGGGCGGCTTTTGCCTCTAGCGCCGGGGCAGCAGGGCGGCTTTGCGGGCAAAAGGTGCTAGAGGCAAAAGCCGCCCTGCCACTGTGTCTGACATAGAGGCGTCCCACCTCTATGGCGGACACAGCGCCGGGGCATCCAAAAGCCCTGCCGCTGTGTCTGACATAGGGCGGCTTTTGCCCGCTTGCCTCACCAGCCATAAACCTCACCGCACGTCACTGGCTGCAAAGCACTATAAAGCGGTATATAAGTGACATTGCTATATTATACTGGTAATACCGAGCTTCCCATAGTATGCAAAAAAGAGAGAGAATGTATTAATAGCCAAAAAGGAGCCTACCTCCAAATAGAGTTCCTTTCCAAGTGCGGCCTGTGAAGAGAAGTCCTGAAGAAAAGGTAATCATAGAATCCGTAGGCGGTACTCCCACAATGATGCATTTTCCATAATTCATTTGGCAGGAATTCAAGGCAGCCAGCTAAAGTCAACCCAAAGACATATATGTGAATCAAGCCAAAGTCCATGTTTACCACTCCAACCACAATTCTTCTATTGACCTTTTGCATAGGATTTTATTGTTCAAAATGTATCAATAATCACATCTCCACAAATGGTCTGTTGTGGCACTGCCTTCCTATGCTAAGCTACTATAAAGTAATTTGCAGAAAGAAAGTTTTCTATTTCTCTATTTCATGGTCTCCTATATCTACTGTGGTGACTTAATCACTATACCAAACTGGCCAGGAGTGGGATTCAAATAATTTAACAACTGGTTCTCTGCCCTAATGACCTGTTGGGTGGGCATGGCCCAGTGGTGGGTTTCAAATATTTTTAGAACCTATTCTGTCGGTGTAGCCTACTTTGTGGGAGTGGCTTGCCAGCCATGTGGCCGAGTGGGAGCGGCTTGGCAGCCATGTGACTGGGTGGGTGTGGCCAACTTGTTAAATGTGGTGAAACTCACTTAACAATGCTCTTGCTTAGCAACCAAAATGTTGGCTCAGGAACTCTGGCATTGAAGTGTGCAAGTCTTAAAGCTGTCAAGTTACAAGATCCTTGCACTCCTAACCCTTTACAAAAAAAAAAAAAGAACCCAAGAGTGTTCAAACTTGACAGCTTTAAGACTTGTGGACTTCAACTCCCAGAATTCCTCCTCCAGTCATATTGGCTCAGGAACGCTGGCATTGAAGTGTGCAAGTCTTAAAGCTATCAAGTTACGAGACCCTTGCACCCCTAACCCTTTAGAAACCCCCCCCCCAGGGGTGTTCAAACTTGACAGCTTTAAGACTTTAAGGTAAGCAAGCATGGCGCAGACGGGTGGGGGGAGGGAGCTGGAAACGGTTCTAAACGACATGGTAGATTTATGGAACCTCTTCCATAGAAGAGGTTAGAACGGGCAGGAACCCACCCCTGGCATAGTCAAATTGATTAGTCTCACCCTTAGGAAATTTCTCCTTAGTTCAACTCACAATAAAATAGCACAATAAAATAGCACTGTTCCAATATTTAGAATAGAAATAGAATAACAGAGTTGGAAGGAACCTTGGAGGTTTTCTAGTCCAACCCCCTGCTTAGGAAGGAAACCCTACACCACTTTAGACAATTGGTTATCCAATCTCTTCTTTAAAACTTCCAGTGTTGGAGCATTTACAACTTCTGGAGATAAGTTGTTCCACAGTTCTGTCAGGAAATTTGAGTGGTTCCTATGAAAATGAAGTGGTCAAACTATTTTCCAAAGCACCAAAAGGCATGACAAGAAACATGGATGGAAACTAACCAAAGAGAGAAGCAATCTAGACTAAGAAGAAATTTCCTAAGGGTGAGACCAATCTATGGAATAGCTTGCCTTCAAAAGTTGTGAATGCTCCATCACACAAAAGCAACAGAGTTACAAGATAATTTGAAATCTTTACAGTCTAATACTGTAAGGTAACTCTTAAATGCTGAAAATGCAAAATCAAAATACATAAACATTGTTGGGAATATACTCCTAGTGTTGGGTAGGCAATATCTATCTATCTACAACAACAAATGGTCGTTGTTGCTTTAAATGAGTGGATGTACTTAATAGCTGTAATTAACTTTACTATAAGAAAGAATCAAGAGAGCTCACTCTCTCTCTCTGCTTGTCCTATGCTTGATGACTTGATGACTGGAATGTGAATTGCGACTGTAAGGTATTGTTTGTTCTTTGAATTGTGTTATTGTGTGACTAATATCTATTATCTACTATCACTGCTTGTGAAGCAATTATCAGTAGTAAAGCTACTTGTTTTTACTAGCAGTGTCTGAAACTCTATTCATGTGTTTCTACTAGCAACATTCTTTCTCTCTAGCTGTACATTCCACTGCACTGCTTTCTGTCTCCCAACGGAGCTACCCCTAACAAACATAGAAACAGCATTGCAACCCTATACCAAATTAATAAATCAATTCTGCTAATTAGAATGTGTATTTAAGAAGACACAAGAACTCTCACGAGAAACTCCTGCTCTGTATTAACATTTTTAAAACGCCTTCCCTGGCCTTATCCTGTCCAGAGCAAGAAAAGATTCAACCTAGAAATAAGGAGGAATATCCTGACAGTGCGAATAATCAACCAAGGGAACAGCTTGCCTTCGGAGGTTGTGGGAGTATCATAACCGGAGGCTTTCACGAAGAGATTGGACTGCCATTTGTCAGAAATGGTGGTAGGGTCTCCTGATTGAGCAGGAGACTAGATGACTTACGAGGTCCTTTTCCACTCTCTTAATCTATATAATCTGTAAATTTCTATTGTTTCTAAGCTGACTTCATTCCTGCAGTTTTGTTATCACAACTAAGTATTCGCCTGTTAAGTGGTTCTTGGCTGTCTTTCCCTGAGCCAGAGCTATTAATTGAAGGGAGAGAGAAAGGGGGGGGGGGGGAATCTCTTGTACTTTAAGCCTGAGTTTTAAAGGGGGTGGAATTTTTCTGCTGAGGAAATGGCTATGTGATTATTTCTTCTTTTTCTTTTCCCTTCCTTTGATTTGAGCCGCTGAACTGCTGACCTTCTGATCGACAAGCTCAGCATCTTAGCCACTGACCCGCTGCGCCCCTTTGTTACTTAGCACCCTACAATTACTGCAATGATTATTTCAATAAAGCCCACAGAAATGTTGGCTTTTAGTAAAAGATCTTCCTCATGTCCCTTTTAGTTCTTCCGTTCTGGTACTACCTTAATGCACATACCATGGTTTCAGGTTTTCCAATGGCTTCAAAGGAATATTCTACACCGTCACCGCCAGTCAAGTCAAAGATCACTTCATTGATGGGTTTTTGGTAATCCTTGGGATTGACACAGTCCGTGACACCAATTTCTTTAGCCTTAGGGAATTTGTCCTTGTTGATATCGATTCCAATGATTCGGGAAGCTCCAGCTTCCTTGCAGCCCATGACTGCTGAGAGACCAACTCCTCCGAGTCCAAAAACGGCACAGGTGGAACCAGGCCGCACCTTGGTTAGCATTAAAAAAATGGGGCATTATGGTTATCTACTAACAGGGTTAATGAATCTCTTTTAGTCCAAAGGTATGAAGCAATATGGAATTTTGAGAGCATCTTATGTGTATGATCACAAAATGGACACCACGGAAAGAATTGCACATTCATCGAATGGCTGCTATAAAATGTGACCAGTCACAAATATCTACTTTCTACAAGGCTAACTAGACAAATAGCTTTCCATCAATATCTCTAATCTCCTCAAAATGATCTCTTCTACCTTTCAACTTTGCCTTTTAAAGTGTACGCTGGCCTGCAGCCAACCAACATTTTTACTTAGAGAAATGTCTAATTCCATCATGGAATTAAAATGAAGTCAAGCCATTATGAGCAGGTAATATATGGCACGATAGTGTTCTGATCTAGGTTTCCCAAGAGCATGAAGCAAACTCCTTATTCCGACAAAAAACCCTTTTATAAACTTATTGTGAATTCTGCTCATTCAGATCCATCAAAGTCTTTCAAGGGTGGATTTACAGTCACAGACCTTATCTGGCTTGGAAGCTGACAGGCCGATATCTGCAAAACCTGGCAAGGAGTCTCAAAGAGTCACAAACCAATTAAGCGAACTAATTGTCTCCTGCAAATTCCACTCCCCTTTTGCTCCTCTTTTATTTCCTCTGGGAGGGGCCATTCATCATCCACCTGTAGCCTTACTCCCAATTCAACCCCTGTTCTTTAGCTGTTCCCTTTGTCTGGCAACTCTGCACATGCGCACACTAGAAACAGGCTCCAGCTGTTCATCTGCCTCATTGATGTCTGACTGTGAAAGCAGCTGATTACTGGCATACAACTCTGTCCCCCTCTCTGCCTCCAACACAGAGTCCTCATCAGAGCCTTCCCCATACTCCAGGACTGCCCATGTTCCCCCCAACCTCTTCACTGTCCAAATATGCTGCCAGCTCCACTGACTGCTGGTGAGCCACAACACATAACTGCATGTGACATGTCCTAGAACAGTAGTTCTCCACCTGTGGTCTGCAGATCTCTGGGGGCATGCAGTGTCATCATAGGGCATCTGTGAAGGCTTGCAGAAATGTTATGATTTAAATCTTGAGTTAGGTTTTGGAGGTCCGTGGCCCTGGTCTGTGACCACAAAAGGTACTTAAAGTGGGTCCGTGGTGAAGAAAAGGTTCAGAACCACCATCCTGACCTTGAACATGGAGCTATCATGAGCTTACCTTTGCAGCATTTATGGCAGCACCATAGCCAGTAGAAAACCCACAGCTAATAAGACACACTTTTTCAGGAGGTGCTGCAGCATCGATTTTGACAACTGAATCCTCGTGCACTACAGTATATTCAGTAAAAGTGCTGGTACCAACAAAGTTGTGCAGTGGTATTCCTTTGTGAGTGAATCTACTGGTGCCATCCTCCATGAATCCAGGGTCTCTGTGAAAAACATGGCAGGGGAAATCAGAATTATCGATCATGGGGCTATTGGGCAGAACAAGAAAGTACAGTAGTGCCAGGAGAGAAACTCACTGATCCTTCTTGCACAAGTTGCCTGTAGGATGCATACAAGTACTGCATTTGCCACATTGGGGGAGAAAAATCGGAATGACTTGGTCTCCTGAGAATGAGAAAAAGATCATTATCTATGGGCTTGAAACTTCCAGACAGCCTAGTGGCAATATTTTACCAGTACTATAGTTGGCAGGATTTTACCAGCAAAACAGTCAATTCCAATCTATTCAATATTGCTACAATAGGTCTTTATTCTGTTTGATTATCATTTCCAGCCAGTTTTGTATTTTTTCCCAATATTCTTTTCTTTTATTTCACGTCCACCACATGTGGTAAGAGGTACCTGGGGTCTAATTTTACATAGGATTTGAAAATTCTGTTACTTAAGCCAGAGGTCCCTAATCCCTGGTCTGTGGATTGACACCGGTCCACGGGCCAATACTGGTCCATGACCCATCAGGAACTGGTCTGCACAAGCAAGGGATGCCCCATCTGCACATGTGCAGGCAGTGTGTGAAACCACGCCCCCTGGTCCATCACTCTCCATGGAAATGCTCCCTGGTGCCCAAAAGGTTGGGGGCCGCTGATTTAAACAATGCAGATGATGAACATGTGGCAGACATGTTAAAATTTAGCTGCTTCTTGTTGAAACGGAATTAATAGCAAAAAGATATTTATTATTATTATTAAACTAATCTTCTTCGTTCTGGAGAGAACAATAATGCTTGTGGTTTATTGTAGGATATAGTTGAGGAGATGCTACTAACCCACTGCTAGTATTTTCATTCAGAATTCCAGTAGTACTGCTAACTTTCTGAACTCAAAATACCAACAAGTAGTCCTTAACTTATGACCACAATGGAGCCCAAAATGTATGTTGCTAAGTGAGATATTTGTTAAATGAGTTTTGTCTCGTTTTATGACCTTTCTTGCCACAGTTGTTAAGTCAATCACTGCAGTTGTTAATTTAGTAACCTGGTTAAGTGAACCTGGCTTCCCCATTGACTTTGCTTGTCAGAAGATCACAAAAGGTGATTACATGATCCCGGAACATGGCAACTGTCATGAATACATGCCAGTTGCCAAGCATCTGAATTTTGATCATGTGGTCATGGGGATGCTGCAACAGTCATAAGTATGAAAAACAGTCATTTGTTGGGTCACTGAACCAATGGTTGTAAGTCGAGGCCTTCCTGTATGTAATTTTTAATTTCCTTATTGATTTCATTCTTACTGGGAAAGGTTTTGCACTCAATTTCCATACCTGGTTTCATACTGGTAATACCTTCCCCCACACTCTCAACCACGCCAACTGCTTCATGTCCAAGAATAATAGGTAACTTGGTCTTTACTGCACCCCTTACAACGTGGGAATCTGAGCCACAGATTCCACTGGCCACAATCTAGAACAAAGGCAGAAGATAACTCATTGGAGTATATTATTTTAGGCTTAACTTACAATAATGTGATTTCTCTGTTAAATCCTTCAACCGCAATTTTCAGGAAGAGCTATAAGTACAATGATTACAATTGGTAACTTCCCATAGAAAAGTGCAGTTAATTTTTTTTTTTAAGTATTGGAATTATTTAAAGATTACAAGAATCACTTCTAAAAGAATCACTTCTCATTCATTTTAAAAAGTGAGATAACAAAAATAGAGAGAGAGATTGGTCTAGTGCAGTGATGGGTTTCAAAAATTGTTCGAGCCTACTCTGTGGGTGTGGCCTCCTTTGTGGGAGTGGCTTGCCACCCATGTGACCGGATGGGTGTGGCTTGCCGCCCATGTGACCGGATATGAAGATGCCGACGACACTTATCAGAACCACCTTAAATTACCTCACACACAGCACTGGCATGCATAAGAATATGGTGCAAACTTGTTTTTTAAAGGGCATCTTTGGTTTGCATTAAAACAACTTCAATGTTCTGATTGCACCCCAAGCGCAGTAGTCATCTTTACCTTTCACAGAGGCACTGAGTTTTATAAATATGAGCATGATAGTGTAGAATAATCATATCCAAGGACCAGTGGTGAGTTTCAAAAAATTTTGGAACCTCTTCTGTAGGTGTGGCCTGCTTTCTGGGTCCACTGATGGAACCTCCTCCTCTAGATTTGACGAATAGGTGCAAACTGGTAGGAACCCACCTCTGGTCTAGTGGTTAAAACTCCTCTGCTCACAGTAGAATCCCTTATGCCACCAGGCTCGAAATTTTGGGTTTGGACAACCTGGAACTATGCCGCCTACGGTCTAACCTAAGCACAGTACGCAAAATTATCTGCTACAATGTCCTGCCTGTCAACAACTTCTTCAGCTTCAACCTCAATAATACATGGGCAAACAATAGATACAAACTCAAGGTGAACACCTCCAAACTCGATTGCAGAAAATACAACTTCAGCAACAGAGTGGCCAATGACTGGAATGCCCTACCTGACTCTGTTGTTACATCCTCAAACTCACACAGCTTCAAACAGTCTACCGTGGATCTCACCCCATTCCTTAAAGGTCCGTAATGGGGGCGTGCATAAGCGTACCAGCGTGCCTTCCGTCCCTGTCCTACTGTCCCCATTTATTTCTACTCATTTTCCTTGTTCAGGTCCATGTTTATACTTATACCTGTTACCTTGTACATGTTTGAATAAACAAACAAACAAATAAATAAAGCAAGCAAGCAAGCTCCAGGCTGGAGACCAGAAGACTGTAAGTAATATTCCCGCCTTAGGCATGACAGCTGACTTTGGGCCACTTATGTCATGTTATAATATAAGGTTTAGTTGATGAGCTAGTCAGTCAATTCCGTTGAAACTAACAGATCAATATTTGATTGATCTCAAAAAACAGGCAGCCTGCACTTGTGAACAAATGCTAGGAAAGAAAAAAAACATTTTAATAAAAGAAAATAGTCTTACATGGCATCTTTGCCTAGCACGGAAAAATATTGATTAGCCTTTGTGAACTTTCTTGATGACAAATTTCCAGGGGTGTGATACCATGTATGTTCTGTCACATAAATATCAACTCATACAACAGAAACACCTGGAAGAAGACATCAGCAGGTGTCTATAGTATAGGCCCAAGCACGTGTTGGAGAAGTCAGTATTTATGAAGTGACTGACATCCAGGAGATTTAAGATATTGCAAATATCCTGGCACCTTAAACTGCATTAAGCAGAAAGTTGAGCCTTTGAATAAGAAGACAACCTTTTCTCAATAACTGGTATCAGTTCATATTCCAGGTGCTGCCTTATCTACTAAATGTTCTGCTATCAAGAAAGCCCACTGGTAAGCTAGTTGAGATACTTGGTGACATGATGTTAAATTCCTAGCTGCCACAAAAATCATACCCAAAGAGTATTTCTAATCAAAATGGATCAGTGCAGATAGTCAGGGAATTAGAAACTAAATCTTATGAGACAGTGGCGGGTTGCAGGTGGTACGCCCGGAGCACTGGGTACTGTTCCGGTACAGTGCTCCAGAGGGAACACCCGCTCACCCGCATTCCTTACCTGTCTTTAAAGTCTTCGGCACAGTGCGTACAGCTGGAGCATCGCGGAGGCTTGCGGAGATGTCGCAGGACAGTAAGACGCATGCGTGTGGTGCGCACATGTGCAAGCCCCACGCATGTTCGTGAAGAGGACGCCGGGCCCCGTTGCAACCGTACCGGTTGCAACGGGATCCGGAACCCACCACTGCTATGAAAAGAAGTTACAACAACTAAAAATATTTAACTTTGAGAAGAAAAGTGATAGAAGCACATTTATTTCCTTTACCTTGATGCGAATTTCACGTGCTTTTGGTGGAGCCACTTCTATTTCCACAATACTAAGTGGTTCTTTAGGTTTCCAGAGTACTGCTGCCTTGCATTTGATTACCTGAGAAAATGGAAGCAAGAGATGGTTTATTCTAAGAGAAGACACCCATTAATTCATTGATTAATCAGGTATTTATAGGAAAGCCTACTCTTCTGGCATCTGAAATTCCTTCCTTCCTAGCTGTCAATTGAGCTTAATTTTGACCAACCAAGTTCTCTCTCTGACAACCCCTTTCCCTACAATCAGACATGCTACAGAGTAATCCATGTTAACATTTTGTAGTTCCTCAACTTCTTTCCTGTTCCATGTATTGGCAAGCCATTGAAATGTTCCTTGTTTAATTAATTTGAATGGGATTGATTTACTTTAAAAAGAAAAACCAGGAACCAAAAGACTCAGCTTGAGTCCACCAAATATAAATGGGCATGTGAGATTTGTATTTGTTGAACGGACTCTCACCTCCAACACCACCTCTGTGCTACAGACGGAATAAACTTTGGGAATTACAGATTTACAGATTAACAGAGTTGGAAGGGGCCTCGGATGTCATCTCCCCCCAAGCAAAAGACTCTACACCACTTCTGACAAATGGCAGTCCAATCTCTTCTTGAAAGTCTCAAGTGATGAAGTTCCCGCAACTTTCGAAGGAAAGCTGTTCCATTGGTTGATTGTTCTCACTGTCAGAAAATTCCTCCTTATTTCTAGGTTGAATCTCTCCTTGATCAGTTTCCATCCATTATTCCTTGTCTGGTCTTCAGATGCTTTGGAGAATAGCTTGACCCCTTCAAGAGATGGGTTCCTGCCAGTTCTAACTGATTCGGTAGAAGAGGTTCGTCAAATCTACTGTATCGGTTAGAAGAGGTTCCACCGATGGACCCAGAAGTAAGTTCCGGAATGCCTGCCCCGGCCCTGTTGCTCGCTCACCCTGCCCATTCCATTGCAGCTCACTTGCTCCCCTGCCCGTCTGCACTAAACTAGCCCAGCCCACCACTCACTGATTGGCTGGAATCCAGCCAAGCGGGCTGGAGTTGATCTGCCCACCTCCAACACTTGTTTAAAAGCGGGGCGCCAATGGCCAACATCCCGAGCAGCTGTCACATCACATCATGCTTGCTGATCAGGTTCTTCCTTCGCTTCGCCTTCCAGCAGCTTGCTGCTTCCCTCAGGTAAGCAACTAAGTGTGAGGAGTGGCGGCAGTGGGAGGCTAGTGTACGCCAGCTCACGGCTTTTGCGAGGGAAGGCCTGAAGGCCTTCCCACGCAAAAGCTGCGGGCTGGCGTACGCTGCATGGCCGAAAGGGGGTGGGCGGTGGCAGTGGTGGGAGGTTGGACTACGCCATGTGGCCAAAAGGGGGTTTCCTGCAGGGACGTGCACTCACTAGAGGCAGGGGAGGCGAGGCCTCACCAGTCTCCTCAGGAAAAGGAAGGAGTTTTAAAGATTTTTTCTAAAATAATTAAGGCCAAACTAGTTGCTACCAGACTTCAACTCACAGTGATTTGAAGTGTACATAGTGTTTAAGTATAGGAGGAGGCCAGAGAACTCGGGGCCTCCTTTGAATAAGGATTTTTTTGCCTTTTAAGGGTTAACCAAGGGTTAAAAAGCAAAAAAAATAGTATGCAAATGAGGCCCATAGTTCTCGGGCCTCTTCCTGCAGAGGGCACGTGGTGGCTCTAGGAGCCACTATCCTAGCCTGCCTGGCCCTGGAGCCTATCTAGACCGAATCTGGAATTTTGGCGTAGCTGGAAGGTATGTTGATCAGAGGGAGGGGGCAGGGGGGAGGAATTCAATTTATTTGTAATTTAAGTAAATGTAATATGTGTGTTTCTTTCTTAACGTCACTCAAACAAACTCTCTCTCAATTTGAGAGAGAGTTTGCTTGAGAAGAGAGGGAAGGAGCAGACGCAGGGAGGGGAGCCTTGTTTGTTTGAGAAGAGAGGGGCAGCCCTCTCCCCCCCATCCGGCTCCCCTCTTCCTTTCCTCCTCCTCCTCTCCCCTTTCTTCGCCGGCTGCCACCTCGCCCCCCTCCGCCTCCTCTGTCCCCCTTGCTGTGTCCGCCAGGCATCTCACGTTTATGGCGGGCATAAACGCGAGATGCCTGGCAGACACAGACTTGAGGATGGAGGAGGTGGGGGGTGAGGAGGAACCCCGGAGGCGAAAGGCGAAGAGGGGTGGGGAGGATGTTTGCAGCCCTGGTTCTGTCTCCCAGCCAGCAGCCCCAGGAGGAAACGGCGAAGAGGGGTGGGGGTGGGTGTTCCAAGAAGCCCCCTTCCCCTTTGGCACTCCGCAAGGCCTGCCGGAGCTCTGGGAGAAAGCGGTGGGAGAGGAATGCTGTCATCTATTGCCAGAAAGTCCGGCGAGGGAAGCGGGGCTCATGGAGACTCGCTCGCAGCCGGCTTCTCTGGAGCGGAGGGGGGGGGCGATAGAAGCGGAACAGATCGCAGCGGCAAGAGCATCCGCTCCGCTTCTATCGCCCCCTCCTCCGCTCCAGAGAAGCCGGCTGGAGCAGAGGGGGGGGGCGATAGAAGCGGAGTGGATCACAGCGGCAAGAGGTGGCATTGGGGGGGGCAGCTCCCCCCAAATACCGACGCCAGGCCCAGTTGCTGGCTTCCAGTTCGTTTTGTAACCTGCGGCCGGGAGGCGAGGCCGAGGCGGCCTCCTCCTGCTCTCCCTTCGGTCTCACTTCGCCCAAGGCCCTGCTTCCACCGCCGGCTCCTCTGCCCAAACCCAGGCCTTTGTGGGCTGGCCCTGCTTCCTGGCCCCAGGACAGCTCGGAAGTTTAGAGAGGGAGGCACGGCTCGGATGTTGGGAGAAGGGAACGTTGGTTCCACGGCTTTAAAGTGGTGGCAGGGCTCCGGCAGCAGGGCTTTAAAGTCCCGGCGCCGCATCCGCTCTATGGCAGATGTGGCAGTAGGGTTTTAAAGTGGCGGCAGGGCCCCGGCGGCAGGGCTTTAAAGTCGCCATAGAGCGGACGTGACGGTGGGGCTTCGGCGGGGCTTTCAGAAAGCCGCACTGGGGCTTTCGTGCGGCTTTCCGAAAGCCCCGCCAAAGCCCCAGCGCTGGCAGACATAGGGTGGCTTTTGCCCGCTTGCCTCACCAGTCATGAATCTCACTGCACCTCACTGTGACTAAATGTGTGTGAAGCAAAATGTCTTCAAAGGAAAACCAGAAAGTGCAGTTGCCTCTTAAACTCTAGGAAAAGTGCAGAGAAGAGCAACCAGGATGATGAATGGTTTTAAATGCAGTAAGAGTTTTTCAGAGTGCTACCCTGTCAAAAAAAGTGCCAAGGATGAGTGGGGAATACAGGAAAACTTCGGATTAGTTTCTGGCAATTTGCCAACCACAGTGGAAACAATTCTATACCGTAGCATACCTGAGAAATGAATAATCACCATTAAAAGAAATAATAGTTTACTTACCTTCCCTAGAGTGCTCATGGTCCTTGACTTTGTAATACACTTCACCTCGTCTAGACTATTCTACTTGGTGCGAAACAGTTTGCTTTCAAAATATGGATTGCAAAAAGCTTACTTCTCTTTTACCTAACTATAGTACTTCCCCAGCTCCACCCAACAAACTTAACCACTCCTTTACTTCGACTACTTTAATCAGGGTGTTTTGTAACATCAAACAATTAGGCAATTAAGTTAATCGATTGCCAGGAATCTTTGGCTTCAATGTAGTTATTATTAACCAGAGAAGTAATGCCTCAAGAGTTGTGTCACATAAGACCAAGAAACAGCAATTCACATGGGCACTTGTGAAAAATGCAAATACATTGGCAAGCTCAAGAAAAAGCATGGAAAACAAGCCACCAGTCTGGTGTGATTACAGATGAAATAATGTACTTTCTGGTTCTTGACTTTAAAAAAAAATGGTGGAATTGTAAAAAATGGTGATTGGAGAGCTCTAGCAACTTTGTTTTGAGAATATGACAATGAGATTTTCAGATTAGAAGAAATGGTGATTATTGATTATTATGCATGGTGTCGAGCAGGAGTGTCAACCTCGATTTCATTGAGGACCGCATCAGGGTTGTGTTTGACCTCAGGGCCTGGATGTGGGGGGGGGGGCGGGGTGAGCGTGGCCAGCTCAACATCACTTGTGTCAGGGACATCCCCCCCCTAGGCTCCGTTTTTGGCTACGACAGCCTCTTGCAGTGCTCTGCCTACAAAAACGGAGCTCTGTTTTCACTGGCAGAGCGCTGCAGGAAGCCATCGTGGGCAGAAACAGAGCTCAGGAGGGACACACAAGGCCCTGCCAAGCTCCATTGTTGCTGGCAGAGGCACTGTGGGCCAATCCTTCGCTGTTTCCAGGGTGGCCCCACGGGTCAGATCTAAGCACCCTGCAGGCCAGATCTGCCCCCCGGGCCTTGAGTTTGACACCTCTGGTGTGGAGTGACAGTGACTGAGAGGATACAAAGCAAAGAAACCCCTCCCCCTTTCCTTCATATTAATAGAACTCGGAGTCATTTGATGAAATTAAATCCTGGGAGTATAATTACACTCTGGAATGACTCCAAAAATAGTGATTGCCATAAAATGGAAGACCTGAAAGCAATATTATGGTTCATGGACCTACAAAGAGAATTTAGACTTTGCATTGTTGTTTTATAGAGCCGAACACTATTCTCCGTACTTCTTTTTAAATGGCAATTGCTGATAGACAGGAGACTGCTGGATGAGTTTCAGATTATACCTTTGAACCTTTGCTCTTAAATAAGAGGATAAAAGGTAGAAATTGTAAATAGGTGCTTAAAAGCAACGTTTATATCCAATATACAACACATCAATCATATTGAAATGGCTTATATGGTTGCAGGGCAGAAGTGGGTTGCTCCTGATTTGGCCCAGATCGGGAGAATTGGTAGTAGCGGTGAAGGGAGGTTCCTCCCACCTGCCTGGACACTTCTGCACATGTGAACTGGTAGTAAAAAAATTGGCAACCCACCACTGTTGCAGGGTAAGTGAAATCTGTAAAGAGGCCATAAAATGCAATGTTCCTCCTTTGATAAAGGAAAGGAGAGTGACGTCACAACTGCACCACCTTCCAATGTTGTTGTTTTATTTTATCTTTTACAGATGCACTTATATTTCAAATGTTTCCAGCCTCAGTTTAAAACCCTGCCCCCCCCCCCTGCTTTTAAGCCTCAACCTATTTGCGATTAGAAAATCATCTCTAACTTCCATAATTTTATTTTTACCTTCAGGTGATGGGGAATGGCTTTTTTTGCATGTTGACTCATCTTGTGAAAGTGGCAGAAATGTTTGAATTTTAATTAGCTTTTTTGTTCTTCGACATTCTATAGACAACAAAAGATTTGCTGGATGACCGAGACAACAGAGGGAAGAACCTTTAATGCATTGTTCCTATTACTACAGTGTTTCCTTTTGTTTTCACTCTGGTTTAAATAAAAGACATGGATAGAAAGAAAATAGGCTATTTTTGAGCCTCCACAGAGAGCCCATTGAGAAATGATGACTAAGAAGCAAGTTGTGTCATCCTGATAATATTTCAACATTTCTGGAAATTAGACAAACATTATTAACTGAAGACCTTTGGCTACCTTGTATAACTTATTGACTTTAGAGTAAAATTGATAATTAAGCCAGGCCAGCTGACATTACTAGTAGGTTACTTATGAATGGTCTATCCAGATTCCATGTGCAGTTAGTATATAATTATACATTTCTCTTCATTGTTGATCAAGTAAGGAGAATCTATTGAAAAGACTTTGATAGTAATATGCTATTTGGAAATGATCCACTGTCAATGTAGCACTTTTTTCATCTCCTGTGAGTTCTTAGGGATGTCACTTCTTTAAAACAAAGATGGGGGCCCCCAAAGTCTTGTCTCACAAATAATATGGAATGGGTGTGGGAAGGAATATCTGCAACAGTTTGAAACTGAATATTCATCTAAGTTCTTTTTTAACAGGCAACCAAGAAGCATTTGTGATTTATGAGAATCTTCAATTATTTCTTGGTGGTAGAATGGAATGGAATGGAATGGAATGGAATAGAATAGAATAGAATAGAATAGAATAGAATTCTTTATTGGCCAAGGGTGATTGGACACACAAGGAATTTGTCTTTGGTGCAGAAGGTCTCGGTGTACATAAAAAGATACATTTGTCAAGAATCGTAAGGTACAAAACTTAATGATAGTCATAGGGTACAAATAAGCAATCAGGAAACAATCAATTCAATATAAATCGTAAGGATACAAACAACAGAGTTACAGTCCTGCAGTCATAAGTGGAGGAGATGGATGATAGGAATGATGAGAAGACTAATATTAATACTAATGCAGCCTTAGTGAATGGTTTGACAGTGGTGAGGGAATTATTTGTTTAGCAGAGTGATGGTGTTTGGGAAAAAACTGTTCTTGTCTCTAGTTGTCTTGGTGTGCAGTGCTCTGTAGCGTCATTTTGAGGGTAGGAATTGAAACAATTTATATCCAGGATGTGAGAGGTCTGTAGATACTGTATTTTCACAGCCCTCTTTTTGACTCATGCAGTGTATAGGCTCTCAATGGAAGGCAGCTTGGCAGTCATTGTTTTTTCTACAGTTCTAATTATCCATTGAAGTCTGTGTCAGTCTTGTTCAGTTGCAGAACAAAACCAGACAGTTATAGAGGTGCAGATGACAGACTCAATGGTAAACCCCATATATAGTGTTACTAAAAGGGGAAGAATTCAGAAAAGAAATAGGATGTGTGGGGAGAAGAAGCATGAAGGAGTTCCTAAGAACATACTAGTGTGAGCACAGCTAGAACTGAATGAAAGTCATAATTCCAACCTGATGGCCAACAGCTATTAGGAATCCTCATCATGGTCATTTCAACAGCTACTGGGAATACATCTCCCTAGATTCACACACAGCCCGTCTGTGTTGAAAAAGCTGAACTAGTTGAAAGCCTGGCTATACATTTTCTTTTAAGAAAATAATAACGGATATCCCTTCTACACAGTGGTGGGATTCAATTTTTTTTACTACTGGTTCTGTGGGCGTGACTTGGTGGGCATGGCAAGGCTTAGTGGGCATGGCTTGGTGCAGCAGGGGAAGGATACTGTTAAATCCTCATTCCCTTCTCACTCCAGGGGAAGGTTACTACAAAATCCCCGTTTTCTCTTGATCAGCTGGAACTTGGGAGGCAGGGGATGGGGGCGGGGCCAGTCAGAGGTGGTATTTGCCGGTTCTCCGAACTACTCAAAATTTCTGCTACTGGTTCTCCAGAACTGGTCAGAACCTGCTGCATACCCACCTCTGCTTCTACAGAACTAATTTGTGCTAATCCAGAATTGGACCTGTGACTCTGCTCTGTAGCTACAAGTTGGCTCAACTTCTCTCCTGCAGCTGAATTGAGTAAAAGCTCATTTCACATGGATGGGAATTGCTGATTCACCCTGTTTCCCAGGATTTGTTCTCTATCTGCAGGTAACGTGCAGTGATCAGGCTTGTATTCTTTTTGCAAAAACAAATGTAGCAAGATAATGTCAAGGATGGGCAAGTTGTGATCTAGAGCCAATTTCAATCTCTGCCATTACAGTAGTCAGTTGAAAGAAATCCTGATTGGTTCCTGGGGAATTCTGAGCACTGCTTTTTTTTTTTGTACATAATTTTTATTTTAAAAATAATTAAACCAGAAGATGAAAACTAACCCCAAACAGAGGTGGTATTCATGCAGTTCTGATGGGTTCTGGCGAACCAGTAGTGGAATTTTTGAGTAATTCAGAGAACTGGCAAATGTCACCTCTGGCTGGCCCTGGCCTCATCTATTTGCTGCCTCCTGAGTCCCAGCTGATCGGCTGGGTCTTCTTCTGTTGTCCTGCACAGGAGAATGGAGCTGGAAAGCAGGTTAGTGGGGTGGGGAGGGACCCAGGATTTTGCAGTATCTTTGCCCTACCATGCCCACCAAGCCCCGCCCACCAAGCCCCGTCCTGGCCACAGAACCAGTAGTAAAAAAAAAATGAACCCCACCACTGCCCGAAACTAATATAAAAGAAGAAAAAAAAATCAAAGAAAAAGCAAAAAGTACATAAAAAGAAAAAAGTTAAGAAAAACAAAAGGAAAGGAAACAAAATGAATATAAAGAAATGGCTTATGCTATTCCAGTGTTAAGTACAAATATATTTTATTTCTCTCTAAAGTTAGATCACTGTTCTTTCGATAATATATCCTGTCTAACCATCAAAACAATAAATCACAAGTTCATTTTGTTTTTCATTTTTAGGCAAAAATTCCATAAGAGACTTCCAGTCACCAATAAACATAGGCAATATATTTTTTCTAATCAAACAAGGCAATTTATTCATTTGAGTAACCACTATCAACTTGACTTTGCATTGGAAACACTGAGCATTGTAAGAATGTTAAGTGGTTAAAAATGGCATTTGAAGGGAAGAAACCTGTAACTGGGTAAAAGTCTATTTCTAAGGAATGAAAGCAACATTGAAACCCCCTTTAAAAAAAAAAGAAAAAAGAAACCTTTTAAGTCCTATTATATCATAGATTTATAGAAGAACATCTTGCACAATGCTTTCAGAAGACTGTATTACATACGATATATATTTGCTTCTTTACTTAACTGTTGTACAAATCCAGATTATGTTGAAATATTCATGGGATCTTGCCAGCCTTTCAATAAATGTCTATATAGATTCTCAGTCGTCTATGACATTGTTGTCCCAAAGTCTTTTTTCAAGAGACAACTGGACTTTCTGGTTTTTGTTTGAAGATGTTTCACTTCTCATCCAAGAACAGATTAACAGAGTTGGAAGGGACCTTATAGGTCATCTATCCAACCCCCCGCTCAAGCAGGACACCCTAAACCATTTCTGACAAATGGCCACTCAATCTCTTCTTGAAAGCCTCCAGTGATGAAGCTCCCAAAATTTCCAAAGGCAACTTCTGTTCCATTGGTTGATTGTTCTCACTGTCAGAAAGTTACTCCTTATTTGTAGGTTGAATCTCTCCTTGGTCAGTTTCCATCCGTTATTCCTTGTCCGGCCTTCAGGTGTTTTGGAAAATAGCTTGACCCCCTCCTCTCCGTGGTAGGCCCTCAAATATTGGAACACTGCTGTCATGTCTCCCCTGGTCCTTCTCTTCACTAGACTAGCCATGCCCAGTTCCTGCAACCTTTCTTCATATGTTTTACCCTCCAGTCTCCTACTCATCCTGGTTGCTCTTCTCTGCACTTTTTCTGGAGTCTCAACATCTTTTTTATAGTGTGGTGACTAAATGTGTGTGAAGCGAAAGTCCAGTTGCCTCTTGAAAAAAAGCACCTCTGGGATAGCCCTTCAGTACTTGGCAGATGGAGGTGAACTTATCTTGATTCTTTGTCTATCTGGTGCATGTATTCTTTTCTATTCCCATTCAACACTATTCACAAATCTGGACCTGAGAGGCTTTCGTTTTTGCTTGCCAAGTGCTTCCCAGAAGTTTGATCTCTTTTGCTTTGCACTGATTTATTTGAAACATGAGACAAGTGGTTTTTTTGAAGCTCTGTGGCTCTGCAGACTTTGTGGGCAGTTCTGTTTCCCATTGATGGGAACTCTTAGCTCACCCTATTTCTTAGTGCAGGAAAACCTAACAACAATTACTCACAGAGCTTGTTGTTACTTGGTTGAGCTATTGCAATATACTTTCCGATGCAGGAAAATCTAGCAACACTTACTCATGCTGTTGTTATTACTTGGTTGGGTTATTGCAATATACTCTACAATGCGGATGACTTTGAAGATCATAGAGAAGGCAGTGGTCTCTGTGTTAAATGGTGCCTGGTTTTGAAAGCAACAGCTGTGCTTTAAGCTCTGCATTTGCTTTCTAAAGTCTTCTGGCTGGAATCTAAAGTACTAGTTCTTACTTATAATACCGTTCATGGCTTGACATTTTGCCAGGACATGGATTGTACACTTTAATGGGAATCAGATCAACCAGAGGGCCATGGGAGAAGAAACAGTTAATAGTCCATCACTTCCAGGAAGTAAAAGGGGTCAAGCTAGGAGATACTTATCTTTCAGGAACAACATTAGTTTTCTAGGCAGTCTTCCAAATGAAATTAATTTCATTTAGGAAAATTTAAAAAACTGAGCTCCTTAGTAGAGGATTTATAGCTTAGAATAGGCCAGTGATGGCTAACCTTTTTGTTGTTGCAAGCTAAAAGCATGCACGAGCGCATGAAAGTGCATGCGTGCCCATACCCATAATGCAATGCACGTGTAACACTCCCCTGCATACCCTGCTCCCCTGGGCATGTGTATGCAACCCCTGTGAACCCCCCATGCTCCCCCGCCCCTGTCCATGCATGTGTGACCTCCTGCAGCTCATTTTCGGTCTAGCAGGCCTCCCTGAAGCCTCCTGGGACCAAAAATGAGATGTGGGGGTGAGCGTGTCATACCTCCCCAACCCATTTTGGGCCTGGCACGTGCATCTCCCTTATGCACCCTGCCCCTACGCATGCGTGGCAGAGACCCGAAAATCAGCTGGCTGGCAGGAGGCACACACACATGCACAGTGGAGCTGGGCTGGGGCAATTGTTTGTATGACTGCAGAGAGGGCTCCATGTGCCACTTGTGGCACATGTTCCATAGGTTCACCATCACGGGAATAGGCCATCAATAAGTATCTGATTCGCTTTGTGCCTTTATGGGTTTTATAAATTTGTTTCAGTTTTATCAGGAAGATTCATCTATCCACCCGCCCATCCATTCATCATCATCATCATCTCATATGAACTGAGAACATACACTAGTTAACACAATTGAGCCTAAAATTTCCATGGCTAAGCAGGGTAGTTGTTAAGTGAGTTTTGCTCCATTATATGACCTTTGTTGCCATATTTGTTAAGCGAATATTACAATTGTTAATTGATTCATGTGATCATTAAGCAACTCTGGCTTCCCCCATTGACTTTGCTTGTCCGAAACCAGGTGGGAAGGTTACAAATGGTGCTCCCATGATTCGGGGATGATGGAACTGTCATAAATACATGCTAGTTGCCAAGTGCCAGAATTTAGATCATGTGACTGTGGATCCTGCAATGGCTGTAAGTGTGAAAACTGGTCATGTCCCCCCTTTTTTTAGTGCTATTGCAACTTTGAACAGCTATTAAACCAGAGGTGGGTTTCTGTCAGTACGGACTGGTACGGCCAAATAGGTAGTAGAAATCGGCCGTACCTTAGTGCAGTGGTCCCCAACCCCCGGTCCGTGGACCGGTGCCGGGCTGTGGAGTACCTGGCACCGGGCCGCGCAGCGGCCGGGGGCCATGATCGCTGCAGCGACCTGGGGCCATGATCGCTGCAGCAGCCGGGGGCCATGATCGCTGCAGCGGCCGGGGGCCATGATCGCTGCAGCGGCCTGGGGCCATGATCGCTGCAGCAGCCGGGGGCCATGATTGCTGCAGCGGCCGGGGGCCATGATCGCTGCAGTGGCCTGGGGCCATGATCGCTGCAGCGGCCGGGGGCCATGATCGCTGCAGCGGCCGGGGGACATGATCGCTGCAGCGGCCGGGGGACATGATCGCTGCAGCGGCCGGGGGACATGATCGCTGCAGCGCAAAGGCTCCTGGGCCGTGCGCAATGCCCCCCCACCCCTGCGCGCGCTCAGCGGGCCACGGTAAAATTATCAAAGGCTGACTGGTCCGCGGCGATAAAAAGGTTGGGGACCACTGCCTTAGTGTACCATTGCCATGGCAGCCTGGCCATGCCTCCGCACTAGTGCGGTCACCTGGCCTGGGCCCGCTCACTCCCCCTGCCCGCACGGTCACTGCTCTCTTGCCCCGCCCATCCACACCATGCCTGCCCTGCCCACCCACTTCCTTTGTCCGCCCAGCCAGCAGGACGGCAACAGCACTGCAGAGATCGCGGTGGCTGGAAAGGAGCCATTTGGCTTTCGGGACTGCCACTCAGCTCGGCTTCCAGGAGGACTTAGGCGGTGGCGGCTCCTCACATTGCTGGGGAGTGAAGTCATCATGGTAGAGTTTGAGACACCTCAGACTAAACAAATGGTTGAAAGTTGAGGACTACCTGTATAGCAGTTAATTCTATTTGTCCCTAACCTAATTTATGTTGATAGCTATCCAGAAGACTTATAACCAATACCAATGGAAATTTCAAATTTAATAGCCTACAAGTGTAGTTGGTTTTGGGATTTTTTTGGTAATTTATTATATTTTGATGATTAGAAATATATTTCAGAGAATTTATTTAACTAATAATTCTAATGTGTCTTTCCTCTGTGAACATTCAAATCTATACCTAATATATAATTCAAAATTTCTTTATTTGAAAAAGTGCCTACATAACAAAGAAAATTTTAAAGATCTAAAACCAGCATTGATTTATTTAGAGGACAGAAAGATCCATGATTAGAAAATAAGACAGCAGTATTTCTACACCCGGGGAAAGTAATCTAGTTAGCCACATAGGAATATAGGTTTTTAAAAATTGTACTCATAACACCCTAAAATGAGTTTCTTCCACATCCATTTGGTCCACGAAGATAAAGTCAAAGGACAAAATAACAGCACATGTTGTCATTATAAAAATTGCAGATAGGGTACATCAGCAATTTAAGAAAATATTCTGTAATTGGTTTTCTTCGCCTCAACTTAAAATGTTAAGACAGTCCGGATGCTGAAACAGAGAAATAAGATAAATATGAGTTTTGTTCTTAACATTAAAGAGTACCACTAGTGTTTCATGAACTCCTGTGGTGATCCAACCTGTTCTAGACATGGTTTCATTTGTGTATTTAACCATACAGTCATTCTGGGAATGAGATGGGCAAATTGCTTAGGTTCCATGGAAATTTCTCCAGATATCTCCAAGTATTTTCTTTTTTTAGTAATCACCTTTACTAGATTACACAATTTATTCACCTACGCTTTGTTCATCCTTCCTTGACAGATATTATTCATGGTATCATTTCCTTCCCGAACACATTTTATTTAATGTGAAGATTAAATCTAAGATTCTATGTGCAAATCTCACTCCTGAATTTAGGGTGTGTCCAGTCACTAATTACCTAATTGTTTCCTTTTTACCACTCTCCACATAACTTCCCTTCTTGCAAAGGGAGAGATTGCTTAAACAAACTACCTCTTCCTAAATTGTTTTTTCATGCAGGGCAATGCTTCCCCTAAAGTCCCCTGTGACCTTAATTAGTTAATTAGCACCTTCCAGCAAATATCTATGGAGATTCTCAGTCACGCAGATCACGGTTGTCTCAAAAATGTTTTTCCCCAAAAGGCAACTGGATTAATGTCTTTTCTTTGAAGAAGAAGACGTTTCCCTTCTCATCCAAGAAGCTCCATTATTTCTGACTAGATGGTGATGGGGAGAGAAGGATTAGTTCTGTCCTTCAAAACTACCGTATTTTTTGGATTCTAAGATGCACCGGTGTAAAGACACACCAGGAGTTCGAAGAGGTAAGTAAGAAAAAAAAGTGTTTGTCCTCCTCGGCCCCCAGAAGCACTCTGCAGGCTTCAGCAGGGCTGGGAGAAGGCAAAAATGCCCCAATTTTTGTGAAGAACAGGTGGAAAATGGGCCATTTTTTGCAAAAAAAACAAAGGTGTTTTTGCCTTCCTCCAGCTGTGCTAAAGCCTGCAGAGTGCTGTTAGTGACTGGGGGAAGGCAAAAACACCCCCATTTTTGCGAAAAACAGCTCGTTTTTCACCCTTTTTTTTGCAAAAATGGAATGCGGGGTTGGGGCTTCGGGAGGCCGAAAATGGCTGCATCCCGTGTCCGGGGGGAGGGGGGAAGGTGCATCTTATGCTCTGAAAAATACGGTACACCTTTTATCCCCCTCCCTCACCATCCAGTCAGAACTAATGAAGCTTATTGGATGAGAAGTGAAACATCTTCTTCTTCCACAATATAGTCCAGTTGCCTTTTGAAAGAGTATCTTTGAGACATCTTCCAGCAACTTGCGTCAGCTTGGTGTCAGAAACTGCCAATTTCACTCTAACGTCTTTCTATTGCCAAGGCATTCCTTTCAAAGTGTACAGGTAAGAGGGCAATTGAGACTGGAATTTCCCTCACTAAGCAACTGTGATGTGGTCAAATGCAACCTCACTTGGCCACATCACTTAGTGATATCAATCTCCGCAGCCGTCACTGCTGTCATTAAGCAAGATTTTCAGGTGATGAAGTGAGAACCTCCTTGCAATTTCCTGCCAGCATCCAATAACAAAAGTCAGTGGGGAAACTGTCAAGAAATTACAAGTGGTTCCAGGCGGCTTGCAAGCAGGTGGGCAGCCTGGTCAGTGTCTTTTGAAGAGTGTGGGAGGATACACCAGATGCACGAACAGTGAAATGTGAGCAGTGTTGGGCAACAGTGGCTGCCGGCAAGTGCAGGAGACTTACCAAAGCAACTTGCTCTCACTGCCAAAAGTGGGAGTTAGTTGTCCCCACTAGCAATAGGAATTGCACTCAAGACTTATATACCACTTTACAATGCATTACAGCCCTCTCTTAAGAGGTTTATAGGGTCAGCCTATTGCCCCCAACAATCTGGGTCCTCATTTTACCCACCTTGGAAGGATGGAAGGCTGAGTCAACCTTGAGCCTGGTGAGACTCGAACTGCCAAGCTGCAGGCAGCCAGCAGTCAGCAGAAGTAGCCTGCAGTGCTGCACTCTAACCACTGTGCCACCGTGGCTCAAACCACAAGTTGGTTTGCTTAGGATGTCTTGAAGGGCTTTAGTTAGCTTGTGTGCTAAGGTGATTCTATGTGTTTGTAATAGCCTGTTGGTGGTTTCTAATTTCCTAATTTCCTTTCAAACCCTTTGCTATTTCCTCAAATGCCTCGCTAGTTATGCTCAAACCAAGGCGAGAAATCCAAAGGTTGGGGAAGTGGGGAAAGGAGGCTTTTATCCCTTTTGCTCAGCTTCTCCCCTGCCATTGGCTGTTTGGGGTTGTGTCCTTCTGATGCTGCCTGTTCAGGGACAATTTCTTAATCAATCTTTTTCAAGATCTATTTACAATCCTGGCATCTGACTGAAGCCTGGGAAACAGGGTCCCTTGTCAATCAATAGGAGTGCTGATTTACTACCATCTTATCATGTATTTAGGAGCCAAGGGTGCAGCACCACAAGGAAACAACAATTCATGACCTAACAGCAGGCCATCAACACCCCAATGAACAACTAAACACCACACACAGCCAGGCACCTTATAAATACAATATTTAGAACATTCCAGTGCATACATTCTAGAGAGAGAAGTTCCCCGAGGATGGGCCCCAGCACAAGCCTGAAATCTTGGAAGAATAAAACTCTGGTCCCAGTCACCAACTCAAATTGAATCATTCAGTCCTGGCTAGGAGTGACATGATAGCAGTGTTTCAATATACCCAAAGAATTTCCACAAAGAACACGGGGGCCAACCTACTCTCCAAAGCACCTGAAAGCAGGAAAAGCAATGGATGGAAACTAATCAAGGAGAGGAGCAACCTAGAACTAAGGCAAACTTTCCTGATGGTTAGAACAATTAATCAGTGGAATGACTTGTCTCCAGAAGTTGTGGGCGGTGTAACACTGGAGGTTTTAAAAAAGAGATTGGACAACCATTTGTCTGAAATAGTATAGGATCTCCTGCTCGAGCAGGAGTTGGACTAAAAGACCTCCAAGGCAGAGGTGGGTTCCAAATCCTGGTGTTACCATTTTGCTTGTGCTTGCGCACGCGCAGAAGCTTCTACACATGCACAGAAGCATCCGGGCGGGTGGGTGGAGCCTCCCGCCACCGCTATTACCGGTTCACTCGAACCGGGAACAACCCACTTCTGCTCCAAGGTCCCTTCCAACTCTGTTATTCTCTCCTTGTTCTTTAGTATCCATCCTGCAGCAAGTAGGAGTAATTGTAGATGACAGAGATAATGACCTGGAGGAAGAGCTGTTGCTAAGGAAACTGTCAGATAAAAGAAACTATAGAGTCCAAGCCAGGAATGTAACACAGATAAATGTTTTAGGCAAGTGAATTCCTGATTCACATGAAAATAAAAGGAAGGAAGCACGTTTAGACTTGCAAGATTCTGTCAGCATTCTCCTTCATGACTTTGATGTTCTAATCTGGTCTAGTTTGAAGAGCTGATAGTAATAAATAGCAAATGCAGGGCAAAAAGAGAGAGAAAGAAACAGAAGAGCATTATTACCTTTTTCCTGCCCGGAGCAGATCCAGCCCTTCATTGATTTTCTCAAAAGGCATGGTATGAGTGATCAATGGATCCAAAACGAATTTCTTCTGCATGAAATCTGAAACCAACTTGGGGACAGCATCTTTGCTCTTCCACCCTGGAAAAAAAGATTGATCAGAATGCATTATTGAAAGAAGTCCAGTAAAAATCCTGAAAAGATGGATGAGAGTTTAGTCTCTCTGCAGATTTATAAACTGATGCAAAATGGGATCCATCCTAAGTCACTTCTTCATAGGTTGTAGTTTTTGTTGTCATGGAAAGAGGCTTTTACTTTGGAAGGGAAGATACCGGTAGTAACCGGAGGGAGAAAATTAGAATAACACTTTGCTTTACATTTCAGTAATGTGATTGGGCTTAGGGTGTCCAAACTTGGGAACTTTAAGACTTGTGGACTTCAACTCCCAAAATTCCCCAGCCAACATGGCTGGGTGGGTAATTCTGGGAGTTGAAGTCCACAAGTCTTAAAGTTCCCAAGTTTGGACATCCCTGGGCTTAGACATCACACCAAGTGAGAGACTGGCAACCCTTTACCGCCAGGTGCCGCACTGTGGCTAGAGTGATGATTCAAAGTAGGTGGAATACCTCATAAACTTAATTGGGGCCTAGGATTTTCTCCCCCACTGCTCTCCACCTTGGTAAGACTTTCCTTGGTTTTTTTTGTAATTACATTAAGCCCTCTCAGAATTTATTCAATAGCTGTTTTAACTCCCTAATGTCTGATTGTATAGCATTTTTTTTGTGTTTCTAGTTTCTAAATGGCAGAAAACCTTTACAATTTATTATTTTGTGGACTTGGGGGGGATGAGACCATCATTTTGGGGGTCTGCTTGTAAATTGGCAAATGCCAATTTGTTTAAGCCATGCCTTGCTTATTCAGCCCATATGCTAAACTATTAAAAAAAACTTGAATCAGTAATGAGATGGATTATTTTAATAACTTTGATATCTGACAATCTTTTGTAAGTTTTTGTATTGTGTGAATCAGTTCCATTTTGTTCCTGCTTTGTGTTACTTTTTTTCCCCATCAAGTTTTTTTTATTTTATACTATTTATACATATCAATGCATGAATGGTGGGATATCTGGGTATCATACATTTCAATACAAATAGGCATAATATTATTATTCATAGTTATTACATTTGATTTTCATTATTTTATATTGTTTACACATACCTTTTACTACCGCCCTTTAGTTTCTAAATCTCCCTCTTGTTCTTTCTCTCTCTGTTTTAACTCCCCCACCCCATATCACTGTGATATTCAAAGATGTTACTTTTCTATTTCCCATCTTTCACCTGTTTTATAATTCATATTTCCCTTACTTTGTGTTACCTTTTATGTGTCAGTTTGCTCACGACTGGTTTGGAATTCAGTAACACCAAAGTCCAAATAAATAAATATATCTATAGTTCCCTGAATTTGAGTTACATATTATTGTCTGGAAATATATCCACAGAAATCATTCATATTCCCGAATGCACAATGAAAATAACTAAGTCTTGAATTGTCATGGGGGAATGTCCTCATACGATAAATTGTGTAATGGGAGATAAATTTTTTTTACACTTGTTCTTCACACTTTTTGCCGTACCTCCAAAGACACATCCTTTCCAGGTGCGGCCAGTGAAAAGCATCAGTGGATTATAAGTGATCATAGATGCATTTGGGGGAACCCCTACAACGACGCTGGTCCCCAAATTCTGATGGCAGGAAGCGAAGGCAGATATCTGAGAGCAAAGAAACAAACCAAAGATACACATTTTTATCTATTCATTCATATTTTTACATTTATAATTGTTCTTCAACATCCTCCACTTTTTATACAGGTTACAACTAAATGAAGGATAGAGAAATTACTTGTAGGCAATTACACTCTCATTTACTTCCTTTTCATTTGTGGTACTTGACATGTGAGAGCCAATTTGGTGTAGTGGTCAAGGCTTTAGAAACCAGGAGAGTGTGAGTTTTAGTCCTATCTTCGGCACAAAACCAGCTGGGTGACCTTGGGCCAGTCACTCTCTCTCACCCCTAGGAAGCAGGCAATGGCAAACCACTTCTGAAAAACTTGTCATGAAAACTGCAGGGGAGTGGCCAGGCAATCTCCAAGTATCAAACCAGTGGTGGGTTGCAGGTGGTACGCCCCGGTACGGGCATACCGGAGCCTACCCGGAGCACTGGATACCGTTCTGGTATGGTGCTCTGGAGGGCCCACCCACCTGAGTGCCTTACTGTGTTTTAAAGCTTTCAATGCTTTCATGCATGTGCATTGTGCATACAGTGTCTGCACGATGCTCCGCCGAACAGCTGGAACATCGCGGAGACTTGCAGAAGTGTCGTTTGCAGCTAGAACGCATGCGTGTGCCGCGCATCCATGTGGCCTGTTCCAACTGTACCGGTTGGAATGGGATCAGGAACCCACCACTGGATCAGACACAATTGATTGGAAGAAAAAGAATCTAAGCATAACGACAGCCTTTTACAGCGCACCTAAAAGATGCCATGGTTGATGCTTCCCAGAAGAGAGGCACTTTTACAGAGAAGGTGCTGACTGAATGAGCCTTCTAAGAACACCTGAGATGCTTGGAGATACTGGTGTGAACAATCCTTTCCGCCCAAACTATTTCTTCTGTATGGGGGAGGTAATAGTTCTAGAGCAGGGGTGTCAAACCTGCAGGGTTCTTAGATCTGGCCCACGGGGCTGCCCTGGAAACAGCAAAGTGCTGGTCCACGGTGCCTCTGCCAGTGAAAACAGAGCTTGGGAAACAGGCTTCCAAGCTCCATTTTTGCTGGCAGAAGGTTGCAGGAGGCCATCACAGCCGAAAACGGAACTTGGGAGCCTGTTTTTGCTGGCAGAGCGCTCGGGCCACAACAAGTGCCCCCAACATGAGTGACATTGAGCTGGCCATGTCTATTCCAGCTCCCCAGGTCAAACACAACCCTGATGCAGCCCTCAATAAAATTGAGTTTGACACCCCTGATCTAGAGCCATACTGGTTGCTTTGCTCAGGTTCTGGCTGGAACACATACACAATGTTAGTTGTAGGATGCCAGAACTAACAATTGTTTGTTGCTATATGTGGTTGGAATACATAGCAGCAATATACCTTATTGAACTTTGACAGTGTGTTCCTTCGGATAATTCAAGGTAATACATATGATTGTCCCCCCACAACCTTCAATCTAACATGAACTTTACAATATCCTTTGGTAATTTATTGGGATTGACCCAAGTTCATTTACTCGATCTTGTAATCACTATGCAACATTAGGAAAAAATGGTCTACCACAATTTACAGAAAGCATTACACATATGAGGCTTTACATTGCTACACCCAAACTCTGTCTTAAGACGTTTCACACCCAACATGACTACCCAATGGGCTATGAAGAGCCGAGGTGGCGCAGTGGTTAGGGTGCAGTACTGCAGGCCACTTCAACTGACTGTTATCTGCAGTTCAGCGGTTCAAATCTCACCGGCTCAAGGTTGACTCAGCCTTCCATCCTTCCGAGGTGGGTGAAATGAGGACCCAGACTGTGGGGGCAATATGCTGACTCTGTAAACTGCTTAGAGAGGGCTGAAAGCCCTATGAAGCGGTATATAAGCCTAACTGCTATTGCTATTTTACTTTTATGTCATTGGAATCATTTGTTATGACAATTTTCACCTACCATGGTTTCAGTGCGTCCAATGACTTCAAAAGAATAGTCTACTCCTTCACCCCCAGTCAAGTCAAAGAGCACTTCATTGACGGGCTTCTTGAAATCCAGGGGGTTGATACATTCAGTGGCTCCCATTTCTTTAGCCTTAGCAAATTTATCCTTGTTGATGTCAACTCCAATGATTCGGGAAGCTCCAGCTGCTTTACAGCCCATGACCACCGAGAGACCAACTCCACCCAAGCCAAAAACAGCACAGACAGTGCCAGGCTCTACCTAGAAAATCATAAGGTCAATACACATGGAACAGTTTTTTAAAACAATTATCTTAACCAGACTTACAAAAGTAGAAAAAATACTAATGCAAAAAGGGAAATAAATACAATAGAAATATAATAGAAAACTTCAGCTTGGTTTGGGTTTCAAAAGTTATCTATGCAGGACAAATTACCCTGACATGGGAAAAGATCTTAAGCACTTTATTGTATTCAATTAACAATAGGTATGCATTGGCTTAGTGGCTAAGACGCTGAGCTTGTCGATCAGAATGTTTGGCAGTTCGGCGGTTCAAAACCCTAGCGCCATGTAACAGAGTGAGCTCCATTACTTGTCCCAGCTTCTGCCAACCTAGCAGCTCGAAAACATGTAAAATGCAAGTAGAAAAATAGGGACCACCTTTGTGGGGAAGGTAACAGCGTTCCGTGAGCCTTCATCATTAAGTCATGCCAGCCACATGACCACGGAGACGTCTTTGGACAGCGCTGGCTCTTCAGCTTTGAAACGGACATGAGCACCACCCCCTAGAGTCGGGAACGACTAGCACATGTGTGCGAGGGGAACCTTTACCTTTACCTAACAACTGAAAACAGGATTTGTCTGAGGTTTATTTTTAAATGACTTGGTTCATTCTCTTAGATGAAAGTTGCCCAGATATAACATCATCTACAGAGCTGTAGCTTATCTAATATGGGCCTTCTATTATATATGATTCAATATTTTTGAATTTTTAAGTCATGAGCATTCCACATCTGTTTCATCTGCCACTTGTTTCCAAAGTGCTTTAAATCCAATCTGCAATTGTTTTACTTTCCCCTCGCTATCCATGAAATCCAAATTAATCTAGGATAGTGTTCAGCTTGCATGGCCTCTGGTCTCAGTACATCCTAATCAGGGTGGGTTTCTCGCCCCGTTCCAACTGGTTCGGTTGGAACGGGGCCGGCAGCGTCCTCGTGCACGCGCGCAGTGCACGCATGCGTACTAGCGCCTGTGCGATGCTCCAGCTGCTCCTGGAAGCGCAGAACTCGTCAAAACCGGGTAAGAAACACGGGTGGGTGGATGGATCCTTCGGCGTTCCCGGAAGTTACTTACTTCCGGGTTTGCCGACCAACCGGTTCGCGGGGACCGCCGCGAACCGCCTGAAACCCACCCCTGATCCTAATACATAATACAAAATACCCAAATATTTTAGGGATCTGTTAAAGATAGCTTTTTAGGCTAAGGCTTTCACTGCTGAGCTAAGTTCCATTAATATGTCTTTTAATTTTTGGCCTATGTGTAGTTAAAGTAATTTACTTATTTATTTATTACATATTTATATTGGCCATCTTCCAATATAAGCAGGGTTGTCAAACTCAAAGCTCTTTAGGCTGGATCCGGCCCATGGGGCCGCCTTGGAAACAGCAGAGGACCAACCTGCAGTGCCTCCGCCAGTGGAAACGGAGGTCCGGAGGGCCGTGTGCGGCCCTTGCAAGCTCTGTTTTTGCTGGCAGAGGATTGCAAGAGGCTATTGCAGCCAGAATGGAGCTCGGAAGGGCCATGCACAATCCTTGCGAGCTGTATATTAGTTGACAGAGGGTTGCAGGAGGCTATCGCAGCCGGAAACGGAGCTTGAGAGCCCTTTTTTGCTGGTAGAGCAGTTGGGCCACCATAGGCGCCCCTGACACGAGAGGCGTTGAACTGGCCATGCCCACCCTGGCCTGCCGAGGTCAAACCCAGCCCTGATTTGACCCCCAATGAAATCGAGTTTGTCACCCCTGCTCTAAAATGACTCTTGGCGGCTTACAGCCAGGTTACAATAATGTTTTACAGATAATTGCTTTAAATGCATTGGCAATCATATAATGAAAAGCTGTCTAAAATATTTCAAGGCTAGCTAAAGTGGCAGCATTCAGTCTGTTGTTGTTGTTGTTGTAGTTTATTTATAGGCCGCCCTTTTCCCTGAGGGGACTCAGGGCGGCTTACAATCAAAAAAGGAAGGGGAGTGTAGGACAATACAAAAAAAAGAAATGTGCACAAAGTAAATTAAACTATAAAACTCAACATTCACTCAGCATTCGGGAGGGGCAAAATAAGATTATCCCCAGGCCTGACGGGTTAGCCAGTTCTTGAGGGCTGTACGGAAGGCCTGGACGGTGGTGAGGGTACGAATCTCCACGGGGAGATTGTTCCATAGTGTCGGAGCCGCAACAGAGAAGGCTCTCCTCCGAGTAGTCGCCAGTCGGCACTGACTGGCGGATGGAATACGGAGGAGGCCAACTCTATGCGATCTGATGGGACGCAGGGAGGTAATTGGCAGAAGGCGGTCTCTCAAATAGCCAGATGGATAGTCTTTGCTATAGGTGCAGTTTTTGGATTCCACTGATGAGTTAATTAGCATAAACAGAGGTTTCTTCTATATGACCTCCTCCCTCTTTCCCCCCCCCCCTTTAACAGGTTTTTCAACAGGTTTTTTCCCATGGCAGCAAAAATCTTCTATCAACTGGCCTCAAACTCTTGGAAGTTTCCGTGTTTGATATTTGAGACACGGAACTTCTCTATAGATAAAATGGTTTTCCTTTGGAGAAAATTCCTCTCAATCCGAGCTTTATGAGTTCTTGGTACAAGTGGACCTCAAAGAGAATTTCAAAGGGCAGCACAACATGTGCTCTGGGAAGCCAAAATCCTAGCTAACCAGGCTAAATGCTGTTGACCTTGGACTACATGGAAGCGTTATAGCAAATGTCGACTGGCGACTACACGGAGGAGAGCCTTTTCTGTTGCAACGACCTCCCCGTCGAGATACGCACCCTCACCACCGTCCAGGCCTTCCGCACAGCCCTTAAGACCTGGCTATCCCAACAGGCCTGGGGATAAGCTTCTAATTTGCCCCACCCGAGTGTTGAGTGTTGAATGCAAGTTGTGTTTTTATTATTTTACTTTGTTCACATATTGTTTATTTTTGAATTGCACCCCCTCCCTAATGATTGTAAGCCGCCCTGAGTCCCCTCAGGGAAAAGGGCGGCCTATAAATCCTAATAAATACAAATACAAATACAAATACAAATATCATTGGAACAAAGAATGCTGGGTGATGAGCAGGACAAAGGCACCCTGAATCTAATCCCAAAAATAAGTGGCAAGCAGATATGCTGTCCACTGAAACACGCATAATTGTGGCTGGATTTAAATAAAGTATACTGTATGTCAGTGGTGGGATTCAAATAATTTAACAACCGGTTCTCTGCCCTAATGACCATCTGGGTAGGTGGGGCTCGGTGGTCATGTGACTGGGTGGGCTTGGCCAACTCAACGTCACTCACGTCGATGGGCGCTTTGCCTTAGCTGTTACAATGTAATAAGGGTTAACCGGAGAGGCAGTTTCTGTGTGCAGGGCAATAAAGATTAAGTTAGAAACAACACCAGAATGTTTCCTTCCGCCTTCCTTACAGGATTAGCCCTGTAAAGTGGAAAAAAACCAAAAGGAGATTTCTTCCAACAATTGGTTCTTTGAACTTCTTAGAAAGTTACCAACCGGTTCTCCCAAATAGGTGCGAACTGGCTGAATCCCACCACTGCTGTATGTTCTTGAAAGCAATGCTCTAGGACAGGGGTATGAAATTCAAGGCCAGGGGGCTGGATCCAGCCCATGGAGTGCTTAGATCTGGCCTGCAGTGCTTCTCCCAGTGAAAACGAAGCTTTTGACCCTCTTTTGCAAGCGGCACTCCCAAGCTCTGTTTTCACTGGCCGAGTGTTCGGGTCACCACAGGTACCCCCAACATGAATGATGTTGTGCTGGCCACACCCCTGGCTCCCCCAAAGTAAAACACAACCCTGATGCGGCTCTCAATAAAATCGAGTTTGACATCCCTGCTCTAGGACTTACCTTAGCTGTCTGTATGGCTGCCCCATAACCAGTCGAAAACCCACAGCCAATCAAACAAACTTTTTCCACGGGGGCCGAAGGATCAATTTTCACCACTGAATTCTCATGTACCACAGTGTATTCAGTGAAGGTGCTGGTGCTAATGAAATGATGGAGACTCTTTCCTTTGCATGTGAATCGACTGGTGCCATCTGGCATTAAGCCACTGCCTGAATTAAGGCTGTAAAAAAACACAACACACACACAGAGAAAAGGTTATAGTTGACAAAGAGGGACTTTGCTAAGATTGAAGGTCAAAGTCTGCCTGCAATTAAATGTTCTTTGCATTTCGCATTTGGGGTTTTCTAAGTGCACGTTGATGAGGGAGGGAGAGCATGAGTGGCTCTGCAGAGCATGCTAGGCTAAAACCAGATTAAATGATTTGTGGCCTAGTGCAGGGGTCTCCAAACTTTAAGACTTGTGGACTTCAGCTCCCAGAATTCTTCAACAAGTTGGCTGAGGAATTCTGGGAGTTGAAGTTCACACGTCTTAAAGTTGCACGGTTGGAGACCCCTGGTCTAGTATAACGTGAGAAAGGAACCAAACTGCAGCCATAGTATGCGGTGTAATTTAGGCCTTGGGGCTGAGCCAAAAATTGCACATTATAGAATATACATTTTGATAAGCTGGGTCTAAGGTAAAACTCATCCAGATCATCAGCAGGGAGAAAATTAAACCCCTTTCTCCTTTGCTGAATCTGCCAGTAAACTATCCTTTTTTATTGGAATTTTTTTGGGGGGATACAGCATAACGAGGACAATGTTTTTCTAATTCAAATATAAACTTCAGGGAAAGAGTTTTCTAATTGCCTCTGCCAGAGGTGGGTTGCTCCTAGTTCGGCCTGGATCGGGAGAACCAGTAGTACTGGCAGCGGGAGCCTCCACCCACCTGCCTGGATGATTCTGCGCATGAGCAGAAGCATCGCAGCAATGGTGTGTGTGCGCACACACAAGCGAACCGGTAGTAATAAAAAATGGTAACCTACCACTGGCCACTGCCCAGACTTTACAACCATATTTTCACATGCACATCCATCCAAATAGAGTCCTAGTTGGATCAAAGGTGCTTTTTAAAAAGGCAACTGGACTATATTATTTTTTTCTCTTTTCCCTTCAGGAAGAAGACGTTTCACTTCTCATCCAAGAAGCTTCATCAGTTCGTCTGGGCAATTGGCTGTTGGGGGGAGAGGTACTCCCTAAGTACTCTCTCAGAGAGAGTGATAACAACCAGGTGACTGCAAGAAATATAATCCTTTCAGCCCCACTCCCCTCAACATCCTGTCAAAATTAATCCTTTCCTACTCCCTCCCATCTAGCCAGAACTGATGAAGCTTCGTGGATGAGAAGCAAAACGTCTTTCTCAAGAGAAAAGAACGAAGAGGGGGCGGGGAGTTCAATGGCCTTTTGGAAAAGCATCTTTGAGACAACCATGATCTGGATATTTTAGAATCTCTATAAACAGACAGTCCTAGTTGAAGTTAAATATTGTTTGTTTGCTTGTTTTCCATTACTTGTACACTATCACAACTGCTCATGTGGTTCCCAGACAGTAAAAGGGATTGATTTCCGAAAAATCATTGGAACAGCTACATTTTATCCGTTTTCCAGAAAACAACTAAAGTACAGTCCATCTGGATTTCAGAGTTAGGGCAGCAAACGAGAAACTTCTATGTCATCTTTGTTTCCCAGTGTGTGGGATACACAGGGCATCCTCCTGTGAGAAGTCTAAGTACAATCAGCTTGGAGGAAACATTTCTGAAGATATTCTACTCTAAGCACATTGGTATTTACAGGTTACATCCATGTACTTGGATATCTATTGGAAACCACTGCAGTGCCCACAATATGGGTGCCATTCTTCTTAACTGGCTCAAAGTACGGACTCTGTACCAGCTGTAGTTTTTAGGTTTCTCTTCAAATATGGCCTCAATGCACTGTCATAATCCAACCTGGCTTTAATGAAGGTCTGAGTAACTGGGTTATAATCCATCTTGCCTCATTGCATCTGGATCCCTATAGCTTCTAGAAATTAGAGGCTTCACAGATTTCAGTTTTGTTCTAAGTATAAGCTAGATGTAAGCTAGATAAGTGGCACAGTGGTTAGAATGCAGTACTGCAGGCTACTTCTGCTGACTGACTGCATACTGCAATTTGGCAGCTTGAATCTCACCAGGCTCAAGGTTGTCTCAGCCTTCCATCCTTCCGAGGTGGGTATAATGAGGACCCAGATTGTTGGGGGAAATGTGCTGATTGTGTAAACAGCTTAGAGAGGGCTGTAAAGCACTGTGAAGCAGTATATAATTCTAAGCGCTATTGCTATACAGTGCTTGTTGATGATGGTTTTTTTTATATTGAACCAAAGGAATGAGCAGCTTCATATTGACCCATGAGGGCGAACCTATGACATGTGTGCCACCCGTGGCACACAGAGCCATATCTGCCGGCACGTGAGACGTCAGCTCTAGTGCACATGCATGCGTAGGCCAGCTGATTTTCAGCCTTCTGAGGCTCCGGGAGAGGCCAGATTGTTTCTGGACTTCCAGCAGGCCCGTTGGGCCCATTTTTCACCCTCCCCAGGCTCCGGAGGCTTTCCTGGAGCCTGGGGAGGGCGAAAACGGCCTCTCCCCACCTCCCGGAGGAAATACCAAGCTCAGCATGGAGGCAAGCAACATGATGTGCATGCGAGGGGGGAGCATGGGGGGGTTGTCCATCCATGCGCATGGGGGCACTTTGCATTATGGGTGCCGGCACGCAGGTGTGCTATTGCGCGCATGCACTCGCATTTTTGGCACCCAACAACAAAAAGGTTAGCCATCACTGATATAAACTTTATACAGCATGGGACAGAATGCCAATTTAGGTAATACGCCTAATAAAAGAGGTAGCAGGCCTACCTGCTCATCCCTCTTCTTTACTGAATTCTATTCGGAAAGGAATGCAAACAGTACAAATACAATGTTCCCAATTCCCAGTCCTTAGAGGTACCCTAGTAGGCATGGGATACTCTAATCTTTGCTAGCGGTTTGGAACTGGGACTGACCTGGGAAGGATGGAAGGCTGAGTCAACCTTGAGCCTGGTGAGATTTGAACTGCCAAATTTCAGTCAGCCGGCAGTCAGCAGAAGTAGCCTGCAGTACTGCACGCTAACCACCACGCCACCCTGGCTCTTAGTTTACCTCTAAGTAAAATTTCTGAAGCTGCCGGTTTATCATTGCATATGATTAGAACTCCACCTTTCCATTAAGATTAATACAGCACTGAAACCCTGGAGGGCAGATATCAGAGAAGGGGACACTCCCATTTTTGTCCACCTAAGTTTCATGATAGGTACCAGATTTTGTATACTAAATGCAGAGAGATGCTATTCAATGTTGAGAGTGGCTGGGCCTACAGAATGGTAGAGGGAAGAATGCTGCTTTTTAGTGGGGAAACCAAGTTCAGAGCTCAAAAATTTTAGCCAGCTGGTATTCTTCAGCCTCTCCTCAGGAGATTAATTCTCCAGGACTCTAAGTGAAATTAGAGGAATGTTACGCAACAGATCAGAGTTATGAAAGTTAGCAAACAAGTTCTTGTTTGTGGAGATTTTGCAACACTCATTTTAATCATTGGCCTGTTGTACACCATCCTGTTGTTGAAAAGCTTAATTTACCTGTACAGTATGTTCATTGCTCCTATTTCCTTTTGTATATTCAGAGTATGTGTTGGAGAAGAGACAAAGGAAAGACAATTTGGGTAATATTCTAGAACAATTTGAGGATTGCCCTGGACTTATTCAGAAGCCACAGTTGATTTGCTGTTGTTGAAAGTCACAAGTCCTCCCTTAAATCTGTCATGTAGTACTGAAAGCAATTGAGCTATCATATTAATCTTGTTCAAAGTTCAGTTAGAGATATATGAAAAATGTATCCATGTAACAATGATTAAATCTAGATTTAGATTAGACCAGTAATGGTTTCCTCTTACCTTCGCTACCAGTTCGGAAATGGGAATTCACGCACGGCGCTTCTGCGCATGCACAGAACCTTCCGTGCACGCACAGAGAATCTGTGATAATGTCTGGGCAGGTGGACGAAGCCTCCTGCCGCCGCAATCAGTTTGCCTAAACACCACCTCTGGATTAGACCCACCAAAGTCACTGATGCCTGATGTAAATGAGTAATTAATAACTAAAGCTCCATTGATTATGATGAATCTTTCCAATACATTTACTCGGGAGCCAACCCAAAGTCAAAATATTGATTCCATTTAAAGTTATTCTGAAGTGGACCCTTTAATGTCATTTCAATCATAATAAAAAAAGAATATATTAAAATACTGGTTTTAATAGAGAAAGAAAAAGAGAAGTAATTGAAGCTCACTCATTTGAAGAACACAAGTTGCCTTTGGAACTCTCACAAGCTCTGCATTTTCCACACTGTGGAACAAAAAGTGGAATTACTTTATCTCCTAGAAACAAAAGCAAATAGTTAGAGTTAGTATGATTCAAACCCACTGCAAGCAAGCTCAGAGCTATGTAAATGAGACAAAATACTCCTGAATGGTAGTCGTGTTTTCAGTTGATTTGGCATCCATGTACAAAATACTTTGAAAATAAAATAATTGATTTTGATTGTCTATATTCTGTGGTTACGCTTTTATGCATTTTTAAGTACAGATATACACAGTATGTCCTCTAGTTAGAGATGGATACTAAGCATCAGGAGATAAATTAAATGGTTATTTATTTTACAAGCAATGCTAGGATTAGCATAATAAAAACTTTAAGATCCCATGACTTATATTCAGATCCACTGATTTTTAAATTCAAATAAAGTTTCTGTCATTCCTGGAACTAAGAGGCCTGATTCAGATTTAAACTAGAAAATGTCTTATATTTAGGACCTTCCATATGTTGATCCCAAGGATATACCTGTTTTGAATCAAGCTTGCTTGCTAATGACTTCATAAAACATTCATGTAATTTTTCTTGACAATAGCACAGAATAGTTTGTCATTGTCTTGGTCCAGTATATTTCCCCCCAAGTTTAGCTTAGAGCTGTGGCATTCCTTAAAAAGGTAAAGGTAAAGATTCCTCTCGCACATATATGCCAGCCCTTCCTGACTCTAGGGAGCGGAGCTCATCTCTGTTTCCAAGCCGAAGAGACAGCGCTGTCCGAGGATGTCTCCATGGTTATGTGGTGGGCATGACTAAATGCCAAAGGCAGACGGAACGCTGTTACCTTCCCACCAAAGATGGTCCCTATTTTTCTATTTGCATTTTTACATGCTTTCGAACTGCTAGCTTAGCAGAAGATAGAACAAGTTACGGGAGCTCACTCCATTATGCAGAACTAGGGATTCAAACCGCTGAACTGCCAACCTTCTGATCGACAAGCTCAGCGTCCTAGCCACTGAGCCACCGCATTCCTTACAGCATTATAAACCAGATTACTTTCTAAATTTATTATAGATACAGTCCTTTCATGTTGTGTTAGTCCTTGCATTGCTTCAGGCTCCGTAAGTACAGGTAGTCCTTGACTTAAAACCATTCATTTAGTGACTGTTTGAAATTACGATGACACTGAAAAAATGGGATTTTTTGCCATTTTTTCATACTTAACAACCATTGCAGCATCTCGGTGGTCACATACGGTAATCATCATTTGGACACTTGACAACTGGTTCATAATTTATGAGGGTTGCAGTGTCCCGGAGTCATTCGATCCCCTTTTGTGACCTTCTGACAATCAAAATCAATAAGGAAGTCAGATTTACTTAACTTCACAACTGCAGTAACTCACCTAATAACTGTGGCAAGAAAGGTCATAAAATGAAGCAAAATTCACTTGGCAATTGTCTCATTTAGCATCACAAAGTTTGGACTCAATGGTGGAAATTAGTTGAGGATCACCTGTGTAGCAAGCTGCAAATCCTGTCGGTCAAGGAATTATGGCTGACCAGGTTCAGGAAAAGAGCTTTCTCTGCCATGGCTTCACTGTTTGGAAGGTCTTGCGCCTTCCTCCCCCCCCCCCCATGTGAAATCTGCTTCCCCCCTCCAACCTTTTATAAAGGCCTGAAGACCTGACTCGGCCAGTTGGCCTGGGGCCACAATCGAGAAGTATCACACTTGGGGTGGTTTATGGACCAGTAGCAGATCCCACCTTCCCCACCATATCCTGTTCCCTCCTCTCCATCTTTTAATCATAATTTGTAGTTTTTTATTATATGTGTGGGCATAGTTTTACTGTTTTTAATGTTATAAGCTGCCCAGAATCACCTCATGGTGAGATGGGTGGTAAATAAATGGAAGAAATAAATAAAAATAAACATAGACTGGAGTTAAAAACTAGATTGCAATGCAATAACTACCACCATATAGAAATCAAACGAAAGAAATGCATCATCAATGCAAAAGCAGCTTATTTGATATATAGACTGTAAGGAAAGCTAATCGTATTTCCACTTTAGGGCAAAACATTTATGAAGTTCTTTTGTCTCATAAAACAGATTTATATAATAATTCTGGATACTATATTAATTTTTCAGAACATGGAATGTTCAGAACAGGGTGTTCTACTAAGAAGGCAGTGAGATCATGCAATGTGTGAGGTCTGGGCCAGATTTTAGTGTCCTTGTATAACTCTTCCCTTCTTGGGCCCCAATTTTTCTCATACCCGGTTTCACACAAGTTACTCCTTCTCCAACACTCTCCACAACCCCAGCGGCTTCATGGCCCAGCACCATTGGCAAAGGCATCGCAAAAGCGCCACTGATCACATGTTCATCGGAGCGGCAGATCCCTGTGGCCAAAATCTACAAAATAAAACAAAACAAAACACAAAACAAAAAGCCATGAATTCAAATTTCTAGATCAGGGGTGTCAAACTAGATTTCTCCAAGGGCTGGATCAGCATTGTAGATCTCCTCCGCGGGCCGGCCAGGTGGGGGGTGGAGAGATGGGATGGACACCTCCTGCAGCACCTTGGGACGTAGAGGGGGGGCACGTGAGGCCCCCTGTGCCGTGTTTTTGGTCTGGATGATCTCCTGTAGCACCCTATCAGCCAAAACAGCATGTGGGGGGGGGCACATGATCCCCCCTGCGCTCCAATTTAGCTACCAGAGGCACAGCGGGCTGGTCCTTTGCTATTTTCAGGCTAGCTCCATGGGCTAGATTTAAGCACTCCTGTTCTAGATAGTGGAGAAGTGCCCTTGATTGCATGTTTAGCTTGCATCTCATACCACATACTGAAAAGCCAAGATATTATGACTCATCGTGATGCTCATTATTTTTTTGAAGTTTTTCAGCACAGCTTTTTACAGTTGTTTAATCCAAATATTGTATGCTTAATAGAATAAGGGAATTGAGAAATGAAGATATAAAAAGAGATTATAAATCTTGAAATGAAAACCTGATAATGAGCAATAAAACTCTGCTTGGTACTATTTCTATAGTTGAAAATATTCATCTGGCGAAAAAATAGGTTGTGTTTGTGTGTGTGTGTATCTATGTCTATGTCTATGTCTATATCTATATCTATATCTATATCTATATCTATATCTATATCTATATCTATATCTATATCTATATCTATATCTATATCTATATCTATATCTATATCTATATCTATATCTATATCTATATCTATATCTATATCTATATCTATATCTATATCATCTATATCTATCTATCTTTCTATCTATCTATATAGATTAGATGTATAGATATAGATATAGATATAGATATAGATGATATATAGATATATAGATATAGATATAGATATAGATATAGATATAGATATAGATATAGATATAGATATAGATATAGATATAGATATAGATATAGATATAGATATAGATATAGATATAGATATAGATATAGATATAGATATAGATATAGATATAGATATAGATATAGATATGCATGCTGGTCTTGTTGTATTCGGGTCTTTTCCCGTGTAAGATTGAGATTGTCTTGGCAATGTTTCGGCAAGGTCCCACTCGCCATCTTCAGGCTGCTGTGTTCGGCTTCGTGCTTGTGTGAGTAAGGCGTGGTCGGAGTTGTCGTCTTTCTATAAATCTTGGTGGGGGGTGTATGGAGTGCTGGATTTGTTGCTGTAAGTGGGTTGATTGAGTGTGTAGTTAAATCCTGATTGGTAGATGGAGTTGATGTTTGTAGACTGGTCGACTGTTTCGTATCATCTTGTGTGGGTGAGGTGCTGGCTGTGTGTCCGTTGTTCTTTTGTGCTGTAACGACCTGGTTGGTGGGTGGGGTTCGCTTGTTGACTAGGGCTGGTTTCCAGATGTCTGGTAGGCAGGAGGTATTGTCACATTTATTCATGTTGTGGCGTGACAAACATCAACTCCATCTACCAATGTTAAATGATGAAGGAGGAGGAAACTGTGAGGCTAGCATCCATACAGTAGTGCTATTCTTTTGCTTTACCTTAATGCGGACTTCATGTGCTTTTGGAGGTGCTACTTCAATCTCCTCAATGCTCAGAGGTTTCTTCAGCTCCCAAGCAATAGCTGCTTTGCACTTTATTACCTGTAAAAAATATACCCAGAGGTATGAAAGGAATGGCACTGTATCATTTGACCAAGCTTTTGGATTTCCTTCATTGCATTAATCACTGATATCAGAATTACAACTGCCTGCCCCTTATAATTTCTAGCCAAAATGGCCATTAAGATAAATTAACATGCAAGCTTTGCCAGTTGTCATCCAATTTGTTAGACTAGAAGCCTGCTTCTAAATTTAACTTGTATTTATCCATTCTTGATATACAGTCTTTTTTTGCTTGGTATTTATACTTTTATACTGTATAGTTCAAATAAAATGACTATGGGATTTCATTTTCATTTGAGCATTTGTTTAAACATGCTGCTTTAAAAGATGTGTGTGTGTGTGTGTGTGTGTGCGTGTGTGTATCTTCAATTCCTTGATTCCTGGTGAATACTTGGTCAAATCCCTGCAGTTTTCTTGGCAAGGTTTTTCAGAAATGGTTTGCCATTGCCTTCTTCCTAGGGCTGAGAGTGACTGTCTGGCCCACAATCACCTAGATGGTTTTGTGCCTAAGGCAGGACAAGACCTCATGGTCTCCTGATTTCTAGCCTGATGCCTTAACTACTACACATAAATGGCTCTCAAAAGGCCCTATGAGATTATTTTAATACGTCACTTTTCAGTTTATGCATTTAGCAAGCCTCAACATACAATCATCTCTCCCTATGCACTGATGAAAAAATACTGCAAAAAATATTTTAAAATACAATAGCAGAGTTGGAAGGGACCTTGGAGGTCTTCTAGTCCAACCCACTGCCTAGGCAGGCTATCCTATACCGTTTCAGACAAATGGTAAACATCTTCTTAAAGACTTGCAGTGTTGGGGCATTCACAACTTCTGGAGGCAAGCTGTTCCACTGATTAATTGTTCTAATTGTCAGGAAATTTCTCCTCAGTTCTAAGTTGCTTCTCTCCTTGATTAGTTTCCACTCATTGCTTCTTGTTCTACCCTCAGGTGCCTTGGAAAATAGTTTGACTCCCTCTTCTTTGTGGCAACCCCTGAGATATTAGAACACTGCTATCATGTCTCCCCTAGTCCTTCTTTCTATTAAACTAGACATACCCAGTTACTGCAACTGTTCTTCATATGTTTTAGTCTCCAGTCCCCTAATCATCTTTGTTGCTCTTTTCTACACTTTTTCTAGAGTCTCCACATCTTTTCTACATCGTGGTGACCAAAACTGAATGCAGTATTCCAAGTGTGGCCTTACCAAGCATTATAAAGTGGAATTAACACTTCACGTGATCTTGATTCTATCCCTCTGTTTATGCAGCCTAGAACTATGTTGACTTTTTTGGCAGCTGCTGCACACTGCTGGCTCAAATTTAAATGGTTGTCCACTAGGACTCCAAGATCCCTTTCACAGTTACTACTGTTGAGCAAGGTACCACCTATATTGTACCTGTGCATTTCATTTTTGTTGCCTAAATGTAGAAGCTTACTCTTTTCACCATTGAATTTCATTTTATTAAATAGTGCCCAATGTTCAAGTTTGTCAAGATCCTTCTGTATCTTAAGCCTATCTTCTGGAGTGTTGGCTATTCCTGCCAGCTTGGTGTCATCTGCAAATTTGATGACTTCCCCATTTATTCCCTCATCCAAATATTGATGATTTTGAAGCTGTATGTAACCGGTAGTTCTACAATAATTAGACTTTTAAAACACAAATTACAGGAAACAAAAGTTAGCTTTCAGAGGTGGATTCCTTTCACCCCACATCCATTAGGAAAAGTTTACCACTGCAGTAAAATTATTGCAAATGTTAGCTGGATTACTGCCTATTATTTTTGAACTTTCACCCTGAAAGGGTTTGGCTTTATTAGAACAAAACTTAAATACTAAATGTTATAATCTTCTTGCAAATAAACTTTTTATTGCAGTACTGCATTGAATTTAAATTTCACAATTCAGCAAGCTTTTTCTATCTCTTGCAATATGCAAAACACATATTTCTCTTCCAATAATCATATATTACATTCAGTTAGCTCTTTTTCAGAATTCCATTTCAATTTATCATTTTGGTTTTGATACAAAAGTTATAATTAGGTATCTGCAGATATGTTACATGCTTATTTTCACGCATTTTATAAACCACATATATAATTGCAGTTGAAGAGACCACCAAAGCTAACAGAATACAGTACAATAAATCAAATGGTGTCTTTCACCCTAACGAAAAACTGTGAACGAATCAACACAAACTTCTCCTTACTTACTTTGCCAGCGGTACTCATTATGCTTTTTCTCAAGTTTTGTAGTTGCGGCTGTTCTCTGCCTTCTGGCTGTAAAAGATCAAAAATGAGCACCAGGGGTGTTGGAGAGCTTGCTTTTCATTTATATAGTAAGCTTCGGCTTTATAGAGGGTGTAGCTTTTCAATCAAGCTCACTAGTTCCCAAGGTCCACCCCTGAGCTAAAAAAGGAGTTACTCTTCAACGTTCCTTCTCGTGGTCTCTGTTCCAACTCAGAAGCTGAGTTGCCTGAAAATATTTGATAGCCTTGTCCGTACCCACATTTATAAATGCTGAAATTGCTACTACTAAGTCACCTCTTGATTTTGTTAGCTTCATATCTGCCTTTCCTTCCGGTGCATGGCAGCTGAATGCTGACTCCTTCAGTGATGGGTGGGTTTAGTCTGAGGAAAGGCTTTTGTGATAGTATAAGTAAGTGCCTCTTGGAGAGTAGGTCTAAAAGAAAAATAAGAAACCTTCCACACAATCAAGTGTGAAAATAATATGGACTTTGATCTGTCAGCCTTCCCTGGTAGACCAGATAGAAAAGAATATCAGATGGGCTAATAATTCTTATTATAAGGCTACCCGAACATAATCTTGCAAGTCTGAAAGTAGAGATCTTTTGCTTTCTTCTTTACCTGAAAAATTATAAAGAGGACTGTATCTTCTACTGCTTGATTCTCTTTGCTCCGCTTTTTCGAGATCTTTCTCACATACCATTACAATCTGAGTCTTTTTATTCAATCCTTTAATTACTAATAGTGACATCACACAGATTAAGCATCATTTTCACCATCATCATCAGCAAGTTTGGTGGAGATGGGTAGCTTTTTTATATACATTTCATGTTTTACATTACTGTGCAGGTTGTAAATGAGAGTTTCTTATATTTTATGGATAGCATAGATTGCCTGTAAGTTACAGGAATTTATTCCTCTTCTCTCTGATTGTGATAGTTATGCAATAGATAGCTAGATGACAGCTAGTTAGCTAGATAAATAGACAGACAGACATACAGATACACAAATGGGAGAGAGAATGTATGTATATATGTATCAGAGGTGGGTTCCTACCAGTTCGCACCTATTCGATAGAACCGGTTCATCAAATCTACTGAACCGGTTAGAAGAGGTTCCACCAGTGGACCCGGAAAGCAGGCCATACCTACAGAAGAGGTTCCAAATTTTTTTGAAACCCACCACTGGTCCTTGGATATGATTATTCTACACTGTCATGCTCATATTTATAAAACTCAGTGCCTCTGTGAAAGGTAAGGATGACTACTGCGTTTGTGGTGCAATCAGAACATTGCGTGTGTTGAAGTTGTTTTAATGCAAACCAAAGATGCCTTTTAAAAAAGAAGTTTACATCATATTCTTATGCATGCCAGTGCTGTGTGTGAGGTAATTTAAGGTGGTTCTGACAAGTGTCGTCGGCGTCTTCATATCCGGTCACATGGGTGGCAAGCCACTCCCACAAAGGAGGCCACACCCACAGAGTAGGTTCAAACAATTTTTGAAACCCACCACTGATATGTATGTATGTATGTATGTATGTATGTATGTATGTATGTATATATGTATGAATGAATGAATGAATGAATGAATGAATGAATGAATGAGGGAAGGAGGGAAGGAGGGAAGGAGGGAATGAATGAATGAATCTGAAACTTCAAACTATTTATGCCAAAAAAGAAGCATGAAATAATGCAACTTTTGCTGACCTAACCGTTTCAGTGAGATAGAATAGAATAGAATAACAGATTTGGAAAACGCCTTAGAGGTCTTCTAGTCCAACTCCCTGATTAGGCAGGAAACCCTATGCCTTTTCAGGCAAATGGTTATCCAACATCTTCTTTAAAACTTCCAGAGTTGGAGCATTCACAACTTCTGGAGGCAAGTTATTCCACTGATTAATTGTTCTGTCAGGAAATTTCTCCTTGGTTCTAAATTGCTTCTCTCCTTGATTAGCTTCCACCCATTGCTTCTTGTCCTGCCTTCAGGTGCTTTGCAGAATAGCTTGAATCCCTCTTTTTTGTGGCAGCCCCTGAGATATTGGAACACTGCTATCATGTCACCCCTAGTCAGTGGTGGGTTGCTGCCGGTCCGCCCCGGTTCTTGCGAACCGGTTGGGTACTGGACCCGGAAGTAAGTTCCGGAACGCCTGCCCCGGTCCTGTATACCCAGATGGTATTTTGTCCCTTCTGTCTCCCCATGCTCAGAAAAGCAACTTCGGGAAGGTCCTTTGCTAGCGGGCAGGTTCTAGGACGCCTGTCGCCACCAAAGGACCTTCCCGGAGTTGCTTTTCTGAACATGGGGAAACGGACGGTATTTTGTCCCTTCTGTCTCCCCGTGCCACCCGCTCGTCTGCATTCAAACCAGCCCACCCCCTTTTGTCTCCTGGCATGGGCTCTCTGGAGGGGGAGGTTCTTTCCAAAGATCAGCTTCTTTCCGGCATGGCGATGGCTAGCAAAGCTTTTAGCGAAGGCAAGAATCCTGCCGCTGCGCCAGATTCAGCAAACCATGAGGCTGTCAGAGAAGAGGACAGTGCATGCCCATGGGCTTGTGCAACAGCTGAATCCTCGCCTCCTATTCTTCAGCTGCTGTACAAGCCCACGTGGCGTGCGCTTAACTCTTATCTCTTGAAAGCAGCCTGGTTAAAAAGAAGGACGACGCTCTGCTGGTCCGAAGCCCATCCACAGGGGGAGGGATCTCCCTCATATTCCTCCGGAATCATCGCCAGCCTCGCCGCGGCTCCACGCCATAGAAATCATAGGCACGTGCGCACACCCCATAAAGTACAGCCACTGGGAAGCCTTTGCTGGTTCGACGCCAGCGGTAGCTCTGACATTGCTTTCCTTTCCACTGAAGCAACAGATGTTTCTCTTGCTTAACATCAGGAAGACTTGACTGGCAGGCTCTGCTGGCCCCTCCGGCGTTTCAAACGGTAACCGACAAAAGCCACTTTCCTGGAGAGTGGTCTGTTAGAAGAGGGAAGTGGCTGTCATTCACTGCTTGCCGCTTTCAGAGTTGTTTTGAGGCTGGCCTCTGCACACAGAAGCCAGGAAAGGGCACAACAAATGTGCCCTTGCCACAAAGTGTCATTGAAATGGCAATACTTTCTGTGTCGTCGTCCCCCAATACCGAAGGCAATTTAAACAGATCGATGTAAAGAGGAGACAGCTCTTAAAGCCCTTTAGTCATTTATCAGCGAAGTGCAATTAGAAAAGGGGGAGGAGAGGGGGGAAGATTTGATAAAATTGTCTCTAGCCCTGTGGCACATGGAGGTCAGCCTTTTTCTATCAGACTTGAGTTTTATACCCCTTTTTGTCATATAAGAGAAGTTAGGTGGGGAGAGGGGAGACGGCCTGGGAACGAAAGGAAAACCTTATATTTTTAAAAGAAAACTTTCATTACAAGGAGCTCTGAATGGAGGTAGAAAAGTCTTGCTTGAAAAACATAGCAATTAAAGAATAGTCTGTTATTCCCTTTGTCTAATGATAAACGGGAGGAGATAACTTTAAATGATGTGTTATCAGTGGAAGCCAAGATAAATTAAAAGCTCTCCTCAGCTGGATCTGCTTCCTGGCTTGACAAAGCTCCACAAACACAAATGAAAGCAGAGAAATAAATCCCTAAGAATTTAAGTATTTATGGTGATAAAGTTTTGTAATGTAGGAGTTTAAAAGGACAACGAAGAGAAGATTGGAAATTTAATTTCATGTTCACGTGGCAAGAATGCACAGGTCACCCTTTGGGGGCAATTTTTGCATTTTTCCTTTGAAGGGAATAGTAATACAAGTAATAAGTATTATCTCATTGAAGTAGAAACTTGTTATTCTAGGTATCTGTTCTGTTGTAATATATAGATAAGATAAGTTAGGATATATGACTGGAGTTTTACAATATTGTTAGATTATATGACTGGAGTAATTTAGAATAATTAGAATATGAAGAACAAAGACTTTTTGGGGTATAAGAAAGGACACAGTATCATTGATTGTTTTTAGTACTTTCCTCCCATGTCTCTTGTGCATGGGTTTGGAACTTCTTACCCAGAACTTTAACTTTGATCAAAGAATAAAGTCTGTTTTCTCTGTTTTTCAAGCTTCCGTTTTAAGTCTTCATTTTGATTCATTTTTGGCTGAAGTGTATTACCAAACCTTACACCTTCCTCTGCATGGATCCCCCCCTCCATTGGAAATGAGGCGGCTGTCAAAGAGAAGGGGGCACACGCCACATTGGCTTGTCCAACAGCCAAAGAAAGAAAGAAAGAAAGAAAGAAAGAAAGAAAGAAAGAAAGAAAGAAAGAAAGAAAGAAAGAAAGAAAGAAAGAAAGAAAGAGAGAGAGAGAGACATAAGAAAGAAAGAAGGAAGGAAGAAAAAGGAAGGAAAGAAAAAGAAAGAGAACTTATTATCACAATTGAGCCCAAAATTTTGGTTGCTAAGAAAGAGCGTTGTTAAGTGAGTTTCACCACATTTTCCAAGGTGGCCACGCCCACCCAGTCACATGACTACCAAGCCACTCCCACCTGATCACATGACTGCCAAGCCAATACCAAAAAACAGGCCACACCTACAAAATAGGTTCTAAAAAAAATTGAAACCCACCACTGCCCCTAGTCCTTCTTTTCATTAAGCTGGACATAGCCAATTCCAGCAACCGTTCTTCATATGTCTTAGCTGAGACAGTAAATCCCAGAAATCTCAATTGACACAGCTGAACAACTTTATAAAACATAACAATCATTTGCCTTCATTGTGGGAAGGAGATAAAATTTAAGATGTCTCATTTTAAAAAGCATATTATTTTGATTTATCTGATTTAGCGTACACTCCACCTGTAAACCCTGAGGACTTTCTGGCTGGCTACTTCTTACACATTTCTCTCCACACTAGTGGAATAAGAATGTGCTGAAAGGAAAGGAGGAGGTAGATGAAGAAGGTGAAATGAGATGAATGTTTAACCTGTAGCTAGAGATAAACTTCAGAAGCCATAAAAACTGCTTTCTGTGAGGGTTCCTGTAGTTCAGTCTATAAAAGAGACCAGAGGAGGAAAGAAGGTGAAAAGTTATATTGTTCAGAAAGGGCATCAACATTGCAAACTGTAATGAAATCCAGGTTTATTAGAGGCATGTATTTGAATTTAACAGAGGCAACTTTTCATGCCGATAGGAGCAGCCAGGAAAAATATACTGCATTCTGCCTTTCCTAAGAATAAGGAGGGTTCTTACAGATGTTTCCTATAAAAGAGAGATGCCTATGATTAGTTAACCTGCACATACAGAGCATTTTGACAATTGCTATCATTTGAAAAGAAGCGGTTTACATTTTCATCACAATGGGCAAGTCTATGATCAAATGACCTGAAAAGACAGCCTCTTTTTGACCTTCAGATAAGGTGATCAGATGATGCTTTCAGACAGGTGACTAGTCTTTTGTGAGGAAGGATACATCAACAGGTGCCTAATGATCTGTCTCTTCCAACTTTTTCTCTTTCATTGCCAATCTAGCAAGGGTAAGGTGAGAGTTCTTTAAAATAGTTTTTCTTGGACATCATGCCATCTATTGTTTGACAAGCATTTGAAATTAGAACTTCAACTTAATATAGAGGGGGTAGTAACAGCTCTTCCTGAAAAGGATGAGATCTCAAGTCTGAGCTTTAGCATATTCTTCATACTTCTTAATATTTATTGCTTCTAGCCTCCAAGACCTGAAATCTCACCATGAAGCAGACAGGCAGAAGATTTTTAGAGACACATGTTATTCTAATCTTATGATGATGTTCATCCATCATGTTCGAAAAGGACCTTGACATCTAACAGGTTGTGGGCTGGCCACAATGGGTCCGTAGGTGGCTGGTAAGACCTATATGGGCACAAAATGTTCTGCCACATGTTGGGCAGACATGTGTGGGCACCATTGTTGCAGCATTTGCCACTCTGGCTTTGTGGAGTGCTCGCTTCTCTTGTGCTATGGTTGTTCTTCTGCCCTCAGATGTCTGGCAGCCTTAGCGGATCAGCGTACACCATGTTGATCGATTTTGTGCCAGGGTTTTCCAGGAAGTGATGCCAATATCCAGGACCTTGAAGGAGGATCTGGTAGCAGGACAAGGTGCCAGACACAGAAGTCCTATCCAGAGCAGGACTGCTATCAGTTCACACCCTGCTGATGAAAGCCCAGACACACTGGGTAGGCCATGTTGCAAGGCTGCCAGACCATTGCATCCCCAAACAGCTCCTCTATGGTGAGTTGTCTCAAGGAAAGTGATCACACGGGGGGACAAAGGAAGTGATACAAAGACACATTGAAAGCTTCCTTTTCTAATCATAGTTTTTGTCTGAATATCGGGAGCAAACCTCCATGTAAGTATTAAGTACCTATGCTTAGATATACTGTACATGTTATTGAGTTGAAGGTTTTCCCTAGAAGACTATGCTGGGGTGAAGTCCTAGTCCTACCTGATACACAATCAAGATAATGAATCTTTCCACAGCTCTATTTTGTGTCACCTGTTTGATTGTGTTTTCCCTATGTGGTTCAATTGAATGGCCGAAGACTGAGGTTAATCTGGGGAGTCACCAGGAGGAACAGAGGGAGTGTCCTCGGATTTACCTCAGTCTCCAGGCAATTGGGCCGTAACAATACCCATCCAGTGACTCCTCCCACACCCCTTGGAGACCAGAAACCCATTTTATGCCACCTCTCTTCCATAGTCACCATCCCACACACTATGTGACCTCTTGAGTCGTTGATCAAATGAGGTTGAGGGGCAGGCATTACATGGTTTTCTGAGAAGCTCTGGACGATGGGATAGTGCTGCTGGAGTGAATCTGACTAAACACATGCAAGCCCCTATATTGGGATGGGTAGGAATGGTTAAGTCAACTCCTGAAATAAACTGAAATATGTCCCTAATTTTCTAGTAGAGTATTTATATGGTTAGGAAATATCAGAAAGATTACAGCTAAAGAAGCTAATATTAACATGACATTGAGAATAACACTGATGGCGTATCCGCTTGTTCAGCAAATGCCTCTTTACTAAATGGTATCAAAGTATAACCAAATAAATGATTAAACCTGAAATATTTCCCTCCCTCTGTAATGAGACTTTGGCAGCCATACACCCAATATCACTATCTAGATATTGCAGTAGACTTTTGCAAAGATCGTTCACTTTTTCCTTATTTGGACTGACATTGACTGCTGGCCTAATTTGTGTCTTAAACTGTATTTAGTTCTTTTTTTATATATGATTCTTTCTTTAAAAGTTTCCTTTAAAAATAGGAAAAAAGGAAAGAAAAAGCAAGAAATGCAAGAAAAAAATGTACAATAGAAGAGAAAGGAGAAAGAAAAAAATATAGAAAGGCTTCCAATATTCTTCACATAATTATAAATACAATTATATTTGAATCTCTCTCTGCAAAATTGCATCATAACCCTCTTCTTCCTACAATCTTCTCCTATCGGTTTCGGTCGGAGTTGGACTCCGATTCTGCAGATCCAGCCGAGGCACAAGGGGATAATCTGGTAGACCACCCCTGGGTTGAGTTTCAGGATGTTGCCCCTGGGGACGTGGACAAGGCCATGAGAGCTGTGAGTGCCTCCACATGTGTACTGGACCCGTGCCCCTCCTGGCTGGTTGCTAACAGCAGGGAGGTGACACGGGGCTGGATCCAGGCGGTTGTTACCGCCTCCCTTTGGGAGGGGGTCTTTCCCCCCGCACTTAAAGCGGCGGTGGTGAGACCCCTCCTGAAGAAACCATCCTTGGATCCAGCCGTTCTTAACAATTATCGTCCAGTCTCCAACCTCCCCTTTGTGGGGAAGGTTGTTGAGAAGGTGGTGGCCTTTCAGCTCCAGCGGTCCTTGGAGGAAGCTAGCTATCTTGACCCATTCCAGTCCGGCTTCAGGCCTGGCTACAGCACAGAAACCGCTTTGGTCGCATTGACGGATGACCTCTGGAGAGCCAGGGACGGAGGCTTCGCCTCCATCCTGGTTCTCCTTGACCTCTCAGCGGCTTTCGATACCATCGACCATGGTATCCTTCTGCGACGACTGCGGGAGGTGGGGGTGGGAGGCACTGTTTTGCAGTGGTTCTCCTCTTACCTCTCAAACAGGTCGCAGTCGGTGTTAGTTGGAGGGCAGAGATCGACCCCTAGGCCCCTAACATATGGGGTGCCGCAGGGTTCGGTCTTGTCCCGACTCTCACAAGTCACTCGTGCCCTTGTGACCTCTAGGCTGGAATACTGCAATGTGCTCTACATGGGGCTGCCCTTGAAGAGTATTCGGTGACTTCAGCTAGTCCAGAATGCGGCCGCGCGAGCGATTGTGGGTGCACCTCGCTTCACCCACATAACACCTATCCTCCGCGAGCTGCACTGGCTACCTGTCGATCTCCGGGTGCGCTTCAAGGTGCTACTTGTCACCCATAAAGCCCTACATGGTAGTGGATCTGGGTACTTGAGAGACCGCCTACTGCCAATTACCTCCACGCGACCTATTAGATCTCATCGATTAGGCCTCCTCCGAGTTCCATCTGCCGGTCAGTGCCGACTGGCAACTACGCGGAGGAGAGCCTTCTCGGTGGCAGCTCCGACCCTATGGAACGATCTCCCCATGGAGATTCGTACCCTCACCACCCTCCAGACCTTCCGCACAGCCCTCAGAATCTGGCTATCCCGTCAGGCCTGGGGCTAAGACTGTAACCCGCCCGAATGGTATGAATGTTGTGTTTTTAATTATGTATTGTCTTATATGTTAAAAGTTTGTCTCCCCTTCCCCCTTGGGTTGTGAGCCACCCTGAGTCCCCCCAGGGAAAAGGACGGCATATAAATAAACTTCTACAATCTACAATTCTACAATCTACAATCTATCTAATTATTAAAGCCATAAATCACAAGTCCTTTTTTCTTTAATAGAAAAAAGCCCATAAGAGGATTCTGGTCACTAATAAATGTAAATAGCGCTTACTTTACTCAAAGAATTTCCAGGTATTTTAATTTATCCATCTTAGCAAGATCTGTCCATTTCACCAACCATTCTTTAATAGTGAGTAACAGATAATCTTTCCATCTGTGTGTATGAAATGTCTTGAATTATTCATTCTATTCTACAATAGCTTATTTAACATGGTGCTTTTAAGGTTAGAGTTGTGCAATCCTAGAAAAAGACAGCTTCTTTAAAGGTGAACCTTATGCATGCTGCAAAATACTTTTGGGGAATCAAATCCAAAGCAGAATCCGACTCCTTAAATGTTGGGATTTCAGTCCTTGGAAATTGCAGCCCTCTGCTTGGAATAATCTGGCATTTGCCTAGATTCTCCTAACTACATCTGGAGACCATTTTATTTAATTCATTTTGAATGTGAATACTAGAACCAATACAGACACATTTTTTGAAATAATAGCCAAACAAAAAGCACTCATTTAAAAAAGAACAAGGAGAGTCTGTAAAAAAATAATACACGCATTCAGAAAAAATGCAGGACTGTATTCTCCTACGACTTTTGATCAGTCCATGTTTGTCTGAGACTCTGCTTCTAGTTCTCCACTTTTTTGTAGTGATGGGGTTATAAGACTAAGTGTTGGGAGACCTACCCTAGTAGACTTTCCAGCTCTAAGAACTCCCATGCTTTGGGCTTTAAGTGATCAGACATTGAGCTGTTTCAGCAAAACTTTTGGATGAGAATTAATGCTATTGGTTATTGCCTGAATTTATGTGTAGATTATTTAGATCTTTTTATTTGTTCCTTTTTATGGGTATGCCATGGGTATTTATATTCTTTTATGGATACACTGTAAACTGCTGAACATCTTTTCAAATTTTAAATCCAAAAAAGAAAGGAGGGAGGGAGGGAGGGAGGGAGGGAAGAAAGAATCTGCAAAAATATCACTGTAAGACAAATTTCAAACTTTAGAGAAATACAGATAAAACTGGGTATTTGTATGCACACACCAGAGGTGGGTTACTAATCTTTTTACTATTGATTCGGGCGCATTCCTGCATGCACTCCTGCGCTCATACCACACTTCTGCACATGGGCAGAAGCATGTGGGTGGGCGGAGCCTCCTGCCGCCGCTATTACTGGTTTGGCCAATCTGGTCTGAATCAGCAACAACCCATCTCTGGCACACACCCAGAACACAAATATGTATATATATAGGATGATTCTACCTGCTAGGAATATAATTCTAACGGTTGGGTTGGCAATATATAAATCATGTAACAATGTTGTACCTGTTTCTTTAAACCATACTGTAAAATGTGATTGGTTGCTGTTTTCCTCAATCGGCCATAAGAGGGAGGCAGAATGACTGTTAGTTCTCTGTTCATTAGATGCTGGGCTGATCTGAACTGAGTGTTTTGGAAGCTGGCTGTTAGAAAGTGCTGTGAGCTATTGTAAGTTTTGCAACTGCTAGCAAACTTTGAGTACTGAACTGATTATATGATACTGGATTATGTTATTTGGATTATCCCTTAACTGAAAGACATTGATGACTGATTGTCTTATCCGTGTATGACTTGGACTGTTTGATGGACTCTGATACCTCTATTTCCACGAAAGTAAAAGCCTATTTAAACTGCAGTGTCTCTGTATGCTGGTTTGTGTGTTCTCCAACACAACTCTCACAACACTTTGCTGAACGTACTCGCCAGGGGTGGGTTTCTCACCCCGTTCCAACCAGTTCGGCGGCGTCCTCGTGCGTGCATGCGGTGCGTGCACGTGTGCGGCGCACGCATGCGTACTAGCTTCTGTGCGATGCTCCAGCTGCTCCTGGAGGATCGCGCAGGCACTGTATGCATCCTGTGCATGCATGGAAGCACAGAACTCGTCAAAACCGGGTAAGGAGCGCGGGCGGGCGAGTGGGCCCTTCGCCGTTCCCGGAAGTTACTTACTTCCGGGTTCGCCGACCAACCGGTTCGCAGGGACCGCCGCGAACCGGTTGAAACCCACCCCTGGTACTCGCTCTCCCAACAGGGAGCTTACCTAACACTACCAACTTCCCTTTTTATGACCCTGAATCAGCAAAAGAAAACAGAAAGCTTCTGATTTCTTATCCTTCATCCTAATACATCTAAAAGACTTCTATTGGGGAGCATCTTCTTAACATTCCTTTTTTCTTTCTTTCTTTCTTTCTTTCTTTCTTTCTTTCTTTCTTTCTTTCTTTCTTTCTTTCTTTCTAAAATCTGAAATGCTGGCCTCTGTATATAACTTTAAGAAATGGTAGGTACTGCTTATGCAATAACTTATGCAGTAAACCAACTTGTAAATAAAAGTCTCTTCTCCTTTGCACTAAAGTTTATAGAACTATAGGCAAATATTACTTAAGCTACAGTCCCCAGCACTTAGTACTAGCAATTTTTCTCCTGATCTGCTCATGCAATAATTTTTATTTGTTTTTTTTCCTTGTGTAAATGCTTTCTTAACTTGAAACAGCCTGCAATATTGACAGTCCTTGTTGCTTGCATAATGCTTACTCAATGAAAATATCTATATGTAAATGGCAAGCAGAAAGAAAACCATAAAGGAAAGATTCTTGTCCTGACCAGTTGCAACATGCTTTATTAGATCAGTTGCAGATGGAGATATTAAAACCCAATTTTTATGCTCACAATTCAAAAGACAAGCCTGATTCACAATTCAAAAGTTTTTATTGCAAAGAAATTGAAAAAGCGGTTGCAAGCATGGCCTCCCAGACTCTTCCCAATGGCTTGAGTACAGGGAGCACAAGGACAGACTCCAAGTAATACAATTTATACCTTTCTAATCATTACGCGTGATGCCTAAGAAGAACCCCTCCCCATTTCCAAAATTGTTCTTTGAGGTTAATTCACATTCAAGAGGACAGCATGGCTTTTCCTGCAGGCCCCTTTATCTTATCTGTGCCACTTTGATATTTCATTCTAGATGGCGGATGTTATCATCTCACCAATTTAAATATTATATTTAAATAGTAAAGGAATTTTAGCAAGTCCTCCAGTATTGACTTTAATGCTTTGTGCTTAATTTACAATCAAGAAAAACAGCACCAAGAGTCTTACACCTCCGTGTTACATGTTACACTTTATATGAAAGAGTAACTTATTTATTTCCTTCACAGCTACAGGGAATTGAAGAAATACCAAGTAAAGGGCAATCGACAGTCAGCTATTCAGTCTAATCTAAGAGGTTAGATTTAGCTCAAGGTAAATCCATTGTTGTATTGGATTAAACCGAATCAATTCAGTGCTCATTGCACATCAACACTCAATTAATGTGTGACCTGACAAATCAGCAATCGTCAAAATAGTGCCGACAAAATAGCACCGACAACAACGTGACATCATAAGCGCGCCCACAACTTCGCGTCGATATAAGCGCGCCGACAAAACCGCGATGAAGGAAAGGTTTATTTTGTTGCAAAAAGGTTTATTTTGTTGCAAAAAGGTTTATTTTGTTGCAAAAAAGTTTATTTTGTTGCAAAAAGGTTTATTTTGTTGCAAAAAGACAACTTTGCTAGCTTTGCTGTTTGTGTATGGAATCTTTAAAACCCTTCAGTTTTGTTGACTATGTCAAGCGGCGGTATATTGAAGCTTTTGAGTGCTAGTATTGAAGAAGGCTCTTGAGAATACCATGGATAGTCAAGAAAATTAATAAATAGATCCTCGAACAAATTAACCAGATATTTCATTTCAGGAACATATGACTATATTTTGGGCATAATCTTTGAAGGCCATAGTACTGGGTAAAGTTAAAAAGTCAGCAATAAAATGCAGATGTGTCGGCGTTTTAACATTTTAACGAGTGTTGATGATTAGTCAGGATTAGAAGAAGAAGAGAGTTTTGATGCAATAAGAGGGAAGTTTATTATACAGGTTTTTTTCTTTCTTTTCTACTTTGATAAGCCATCAAGGTTTATACCGGGGTCACAAAGGCAAAAGAGCCAAGAATTGTGTCTCCTTAAATTCATCTGTTTTAACGAGTGTTGACTGCGTTTTGATTTTAAAGGCGCAGCGCTTTCTTTTCTACTTTCCACAGTGCGCGATTGTGTCCATGACTGTGAGGTTTGTGTGTGCTTGTGACAAGCCATCAAGGTTTATAATGGCGTCCCTCTGGAATGATCTCCCCATGGAGATTCAGACCCTCACCACCCTTCAGGCTTTCCGCAAAGCCGTCAAGACCTGGCTGTTCCGGCAGGCCTGGGGCTGATGAGTTCCCAGCCCCACTCGAATTGTGTGGCTGTTGAGAGTTTTTTTTAAATCCGTTTTCTGTATTTTGTTTTTTGTCTTACTTTGTTCTCTTTGTATTGTCCCCATTCCCTTTTGGTTTGTTAGCCGCCCTGAGTCCCTCTGGGAATAGAGTGGCATACAAGTTTAATAAACAAAAACAAAACAAAAAACAAAACAAAGGCAAAAGAGTCAAGAATTGTGTCTCCTTAAGTTCATCTGTTTTAACGAGTGTTGACTTTAAAGGCACAGCGCGATTGTGTCGGTGCGCACATGTCGGCGCGCTACTGTCGCATAACGATTAGCGGTTAAGATGGCATGGATTTGTCCCCCGCGGTTCTGTCAGCGCGGAAAAGTCTTTCGCGCATTTGTCGGTGAACCCAATTAATGTGATCCACTACAACATAAAAATATGCTAGTTTAAGGACATGCTAACCACTCTTTCACACCCTGCCTTAATTGACAGTAAAGCAGAAAAGAGGCCGAGGTGGGAGGGAAGGAGGGAGGGAGAGAAGTAGGTGGGGAATCTTCTTATAGTTGCATCAAAAGATTCACTAGTCTCTTGCTGTCAGTTCTCCAGTCCCACAGAGTGGTCACTTTATGGCCTTGGAAAACTGGGGCAAAAGAAAATCTATCTCACCTATTTCTTCCTCCATGGAAGCAAAATACCTGATCTGTCCCCCCCCCCCCCCCGGTGTGGTTGTTCATTCCTCTGTCTGCAGAGAATGCCAGCTGAGGAACCTCTTTCTTTGCTTCCCTTCATTCCCTCAGCAAAATGATGGCCTTCCCACCCATCCCCAGTGTTTTAATATCTTTAGCACCTGGTGGGGGGGGGGGGTTGGTTCATTATGCCTTGAAAAGTGTGCCCACGTAGCTTGCTGATCATGTTCTGCTGTGCTTGGCCTTCTAGGACCACATGGCGGGCAGAGATATTGGGGGTAGCAGCTACAGATCATCCCTTCCCCTAAGAACATTCCAAAGCCAAAATATCTCTATGCCAGGCCTGGAAGCCATCTTTTGCATTGGGCCTTCAGGCCTGCCACATTCACTGCTGTGGGAAAATGGGAAGGAGGATTATATGGCATATGGGAGAGATATAGTCAAAATAACATTCCTTTCTCAGAGAGTTAAGGACATCTTGACCTGCACCTGGAAGGGTGTGACTGGGAAGCATCTCCAATTGGGATGGTACCTGATTGGACCATGTGACGGACATGTGGGTGCTGGGCAGGGACTTGGACTTTCACTTGGGTGGGAAAAACCTGGAAGCTTTCAGATTCAGGTTTCCCCAGATGTGCCAACAGGACATCTCTAATAAAATGGAACTTTGAGGAATTTCAAGCCTCAGAGTCTTCTTTCATTGGGGGTGTTACTTGGAACCCTGGCACTCTCTGTGGCGCAGGCAAACTGATGGTTAAAGAGTCTCTTCTCCTTGTGATACAGATACTTCTCTTATCATTCTTCCAAGCCCTGCCTGCCTGCCTGCCCAGGAATCGTATGCCAGGATTTGGGAGGTTTGGCAAGAAATGAAAGAGATGACTGCTCGCCTGGATTCTTCCTGCCCAAAGGTGGAAGCCCTGAAAATCAATGACCAGTGATATTTTTTAAATATAACAGTGGCATAACTAAAAATTAGAAAGAGGATAAACAATGGAAGATTATAATTTAATATAAATTATATTTATATATTTATAATATAAATTGTATTACTATTAGCACTATATAAGTCTGTTAAACACAACTAATATGATTATTAAAACTCGTAGTAAAAGGAGCAACATTTAGAATATGGAAATTGGCATAAAAATAACATACTGAAATATCGAATAACCCAAAGAATGAAAGATTATTATAATTATAATTATAATTATAATATGTGCATTATTACACATAAGTTTGTCAACTGTATTAAATATAAAGAATATTGTTTTATTTATACTAAAATGTAAGACCCTCCAATATTACACTGTTCACACAATGATATGTTTGTAAAAAAAAACTTGGGGAGTGGGGAGATCAGTGACCAGTGATGAGGAGAAGGCATGCCTGCAGCATCCAAGAGCAGGGTAGATCCCCATTCCTAAACTTTCCTAGGTACAAAGAGTCATAGTCAAACCTCATGGCAAATAAGTAAAGCAAGAATGTAAGCTTAAAGGTTGTCTCCTTGGGAAACGATTGGCCAAAGGCAACATTATCCATTCATCTCTTTTAAGTCCATTTGCTGAAGCATCACTGATCCGCGTTTAATGGTTGCCTAAAAGAGTGCTTAGGTAGCCACAACATATTATAGAATATCCAAACCCAGTCATTTTTTCTCCTCCAAAACAAGATTTGGAAAGAATGGCATTGAAAAAGCAAGTTAGGTATGAAATAACTCATTGACACAGCTAGGTGGCATTGATTCATGATAGCAGCAAAACCAACTACTGGTATATTGTAGCCCATTGGTCAATGGTAAAAGGCTAATGAGCTGAGAATGTTGCATTCAAAAGTCAGGGAAGCAAAATATGTTTTGCTAAGCAAGAAACTATCTCACTCCTTTCATTTGAAAGAAGCTTTTCAAAAGCTTCTGCCAACCAAAACCTAGGTAGCATTGTTAATAAACACTCAACACACCTTTATCTTGAAATATCTCCAGTGTTACCAGGGTGTTTGCTTGAATAACCTGATCTGGGCATGATTCATGTTTAATATATGGATTCGGTCCAGTTAGAACCTGGCATATCCATGGCAATACATTAGGATATTTTTTGCAGGATATAGAATATTGCGACACTCAGTCCTTGTAATAATAAGGTCTTTGAATTTTGAATATGTAGAGTGTGTGTGTTCATTGATTTGGCACAAAGTATTAGCTGAAAAACAAACTTGCTGCATAGATAAAAGGAAATCCATGGGCAAGTTAAATCCGTTTTGCGTATGAGGACTTTGGTCAGAGATTAAGATTCTACTGGAAAATATTAGGGTTATCTATGATAATATATACAGAGGAATTATTGAGTCTGTCAACTGCACTTCCATAACTGTCTGGTTTGGCTGTGCAATCAAACAAGATAGACACAGACTTCAATGGATAATGAGAACTGTAGAAAAAACAATTGCTACCAACCTGTCTTCCATCGAAGACCTGTATACTGCACGAGGCAAAAGGAGGGCCATGAAAATAAATATAAACCCCTCACATCCTGGACATAAATTGTTTCAGCTTCTACCCTCAAAACAACACTATAGTGTTGTAGAAAACCAGGAGATTTGGACTGCGGGATCAAAAAATAGCTTTATTTGGCCAAATGGTTCAGATAGAGATAACAATTTCTAACATCTGAACAGCATTCTAATCCAAACACACATTTTTATATTGTCAAAAACACAGAAATATTTTAAAGCATTCTTATGGGCTAAATTCTTTAATTCTAAGCAGAAAAGCATACAGGAAGCACTAGCTTCATTCTGACATATGTGGTTAAGCTTTGACTTGTAATAAATTTATATGCCACCCAATCCCGTAGGACTCCTACGGGATTGGGCGGCATATACTGATCTACTAAGAGCCGAAGTGGCGCAGTGGTTAGGGTGCAGTACTGCAAGCCACTTCAGCTGACTGTTATCTGCAGTTCAGCAATTCAAATCTCACCGGCTCAAGGTTGACTCAGCCTTCCATCCTTCCGAGGTGGGTGAAATGAGGACCCAGACTGTGGGGGCAATTTGCTGACTCAATTTGCTAAAAATCTGTAAACCGCTTAGAGAGGGCTGAAAGCCTTATGAAGCGGTATATAAGTTAAATAAATAAATAAATAAATAAATAAATAAATAAATAAATAAATAAATAAATAAATAAATAAATAAATAAATAAATACAAGCAGGTGCTGAGATTTGACATTTACATTTCCCGAGTTCAAGTTTTCTGTGTTCAACCTTCCTGTCTCAAAGATTTTTTTTTTTTATCTTACAAAGTGCAAAGATAAAAATGACTAAAGATAATCTAGTCTGGCTCCAAACCATCTTACTTTATGTCCAAATCTCACTTTACATCCTGCCTTAATAGGGCACTGCACACCAGAACAACTAGACACAAGGACAGTTTTTTCCCCGAATGCCATTACTCTGCTAAACAACTAATTTCCACAACACTGTCATATTACCTACTAAGATTATATTACTATTCTTCTTCTCTTCCTTTCTAGTACCTACCTCTTCCCATTTATGATTCTAACCGTGTTGCTTGTATCTTTTAATTTTATATTCTTTTATTTGTTTCCTAGCATAATTTGATTGCTTATTAGTAACCTATGACTATTAATAAGTGTTTATCTTATGATTCTTGATGAATGTATTCTATTTTATTCTTCTTGTGTACAATGAGAGCATATGCACCAAAGACAATTTCCTTATATGTCCAACTATACTTGGCCAATAAAGAATTCTATTCTATTCTATTCTATTCTATTCTATTCTATTCTACTCTACTCTACTCTACTCTACTCTATTCTATTCTATATATCATTAATGTATCCTCTTTCATCAGCTGGGACCTCGTAAGTTTTTGACAGGGAAAATTGTGGAGAATTAGCAGATAATTGATTGCAGTGTTCAGTGGAAAATGCACTGTCAGTGAGTCATAAAAATGATGACCAGATCACCTCTGGAGTATTTGCAAAATATGAAATTGCACCATCTAGTGGCAGACTAGTTTACAGCATCGCCATGGGCTTCCTACACCAAGCAATAGAATTTTCTTTACCCCTGCAAAGAGATACTAAATGAACGTTTCTTTGAATTTTAGACGAAGAGATTTGTGACATCTTCTGGGAATTCTTAAATAAGGAAGAACACATAAAGATCAAATATGTATTTCTGCCTGCCTTCCAGCCCTGGACCAAATGCTGTTTATCTACAAACAATATTGAATTAACGGAAAGGATACCTAGAACAAGTTACACTGAATTATAATCTTAAAGAGATTGGTTTAAATGATGTACATGACATCATTGGTACACAAGACCAGATAAATTGTCAAAATTGTGAAAAGAAGTATTAATTGGAAATATAATGAAACCGAGGGAATATTTTTTCATCTTTGGTGGATATGCAATAAAGCCAGAAAATATTGGGATCATGTATGTATTTTGATGCAGAAGATTTTTAAAGATAAATGTACAACTGAAACTAGTGGCTGTGCAAGAGCAGGTGAAATATTGTGATCTGGTAGGATTTTGTCCAGGATTGTTATCTGTCATATTGAAGAGTTCCAGTATATGTTCAGCATTCTATGTAAATCCCACCCCCCAAGAAATGGGGTAGACTATGTACAATTTGAAAAATAACTAAAAAGAAGTGCCTTGGGCCTGGCACAAGATTTCCAAAAGATCACCAAAGATGCTGCTTCTTTAAAAGTCAGTTTAAGAGTGGTTTCCTTAAAGCAGCAGCATCTCTGTTCCAGGTTCACAGAGAAGTGGGGCTGAAAAGTATGGAACTACTTTAATGAATGAGAGAGAATCTCTTTTTTTCTGAATCAGTCTGTCAACGTGCCTCCATATGGCTTAATTCACTAACCCTACATATGTAATTTCGATGTTCTAATTCTGCAGCACACTTGCTAATTTATAGTTTAGCACAGTGTATCAAAACAGGAGATTTATTCGAAAATATTTAGTCTATTACCCGCATAAGCAAAAATAATGTATTGTTCTGAAATGCTATAGGGGTGAAATGTTTGGCCGGTTCGCCTGAACCATTAGTAAAAATGCTTTTAAGAAGTAAAAAAAAAAATTCTAACAATCGAGAAGCACAGCTGATCATCGGAACCTTTTTCACTTTTTTTAAAGCATTTGTTTTACTACAAATTGATAATAAAAAAATGTTTTAAAATGTTTTTAAAAAGATTCCGATGATCAGCTGTGACAATCGGTTGTGCCACGTGATTGTTGGGACATTTTGCCTGAACCAGTAATTTAAAAAAATGCTTTTAAAAAGTAAAAAAAAAAAGGTTCCAGCGATCTGATTGTCACAGCTGATCGTGTGTGAGATCGTGTGTGAGTCAGTTGTGTAGCTTTTGTGTTATTTTTGTGTAAAGTGTGATGGTTTGTTTTTGAACTCTCTGTGATTCTGTGAGGTTCCTGCTTGTTGCACCAAGCCACCCCCGCCCAGTCACATGACCACCAAGCCACGCCACCAAGCCACGCCCACAGAACCGGTAGAGAAAGTTTTTGAATTTCACTACTGCCCCAAGGTGATTAATGAATTTATATGAGCTCTAACCCCAGGTGTATCAGACCTAAGAAAAGTGACAGGGTTATGTTTGGAAAAGCAGGATGTGGAACAAAGCCCAGAGTAAATTTTGAGGGCCTTCCAGTTTTCTCTCTGCTAATCTGGACAAGGTTAAAAGAAAATTGTAATCCCTATCTAAGTTACTGACAACTTCCTGGGGAGTCTCAAGCTCTATACGAGGTCCATGGCAGTGAGTTTGAATGATTCTTAGTACTGGGCCATATCAAATTATGAATACTCATAATTTAGCAAGTCAGGATTTCGCTTGATGACCATCCTATCCCCAGCTTCACTCCTTATTTGGAAAAGGGTTCTGGCAGCTTTATTTCTGGCATCTATGTTTATTGTTAAGTGAAGCTGATTAACTGAATAAATAATTTATGCTTCCAGGAGGAAGCCCTGCATTTTACCACATTTTCTGCTTACAGTACAGTGTCCAAGAAACCATGGGGTTACCTATGTCTGTATATGGTAGCAAGATGTCATAAAAGAAGTGATGTGCACAGAATGCTGGGGTTAAAACAATTCTTGGGTTCCAGTCCAAAGCTGCTGTGTCTCTACTGTTGGTCAGGGAGGTCAAGAACAAAGAAAGCAAAAGATAGATTGAAAATCGTATCCAATTGCTTGAGACAAGGCCTTCAATGTATTGCAAAGGTTGCTTCACCTCTTCGGAGAAGAGTAGTTCAGAATCAGAAAAGGAAACCATTTGACTCAGCTGAAGAAGTGCAAGCAGCAGTAGAATAACTACTGAGACTTCATAAGCCCCGCATTCCGCTAGATATATGCGAGGTATTTTGCTTATATTATATAATTTGGTGAGGACTTCTAATTTCCAATATTGCTTCAGCTCGGCGTTTAAGTACAGTGAAGATGGTTACCATAATACTATGATATCTTGATGCATATGATCAGCGGTGGGTTCTGGATCCTGTCGCAACTGGTATGCTGCGATGGGGCCAGGTGTCCACCACATGCACACATCCTGTGTACGCATGCGCACCACTGCCCTGCGATGCTCCAGCTGCTCAGCGGAGCATCGCGCAGATGCGGTACGCTGTGTGCGCGTGCGCAAATACCCCAGTCGTCTCAAATAGAGGTAAGGAGAGCGGGCGGGTCCTCCGCAGCACTATACCGGAATGGTGCCTGTGGCTCCCAGCAGGCACCGGTACGCCCATACCGGGGCGTACCGGCCAGAACCCACCACTGATATGAAAGTTTATTAGCTTGATGTACCATATATGACGCTTTATTCCTGTCTATGTCCAGCATTAAAGATCTCTCCAGAAGATGCCGCAGCTACTCCATGCCCCATGAATTACTGCATGGAGAAAAGCAGAGCCTTAAGATGAATATCAATTTCCGACAACAGCCTGAGCTTCAACTGAACTACAAAGGAACCGCCAAGCAAAATTCAAATGAGCCCTTGCAAAGAGGAGGAACTTATTTTGTTTGTAGACACTCCCCACACCCTAAAAATGTATGTCACATTAAAGGTAAGGCTCCTTTGTGCCCCATGTTCCATGTGGCTAATTGTATCCTAACTCCATTCTCATTTATGTTTTCTTGAATGGAGACATTGTCTGAGTTTATCCATCTGTTTGATGTGTTAACTTTATATGGCTATACATCTCATAATAAACTGTGTGGCATATAACAATGTGGTAAAAATTGACTATGTAAAAGACAATTATTTTTTTAAAAAAATAAAAACTCACAACCTAAAAACTCATGAGGCACAATGACGCAGTGGTTAGAGTGCAGTACTGCAGGCTACTTCTGCTGACTGCAATTTGGCAGTTCGAATCTCACCAGGCTCAAGGATGACTCAGCCTTCCCTCCTTCCGAGGTGAGTAAAATGAGGACCCAAATTGTAAGAAAATAAAAATAGATAATAATTCTTTTGCCTTGTTTTTCTGTAGCTTTTTTGGTAGCTTTTTCTGTTTGTTTGTTTTTCTCCAGGAAAATTGCAGTCAAGTTAGACTAGTAAAATTATCTTGGCAGAGGCGGGAAGGGATGGCGGGGGACAATCTCACTAGTTTGCATTCTAATAATTTAATATTTGCATTGTGAGTATTAAGCATCCATGAAGGGTTTGGGAGAACGTGCCATGAGCAGCTCACTGTGGTCAACTCACCGTGGCCAATTTGCCATGGAACAACTCACTGCAGGATAACATTTATACCAATAAGAAGAAATGGTGGAATAGAATCATTAAAGAAAGGATGCAAAAAGAGGGAGGAAGTGAAATGTGAATGACCAAAATTAAAACATTTTGAAATTATATTAAATAATTAAACAGAGTTGTTGAATTGTCCCATGGCAAGTTGGCTGTGGCGAGATGGCTGTGGGGTCCATCCTCTCAGAGGTGGGTTGCAAATCCCAGTGCTACCGGTTCGCTTGTGCTTGCGCACACGCATGCGCAGAAGTGTCAGGGAGGGTGGGCGGAGTCTCCCGCTGCTGCTGCTACCAGTTTGCCCAATCCGGGGTGAACCGGGAGCAACCCACCTCTGCATCCTCTCCATCAACTATGACAGCAGCCACGGCATATTCTTAAAATTCCTAATATGCTCAGTGCCCCTAAAAGATTGTCTGTCCTTTGTGCCAAACTCAATTAGGAGTCTGAGAAAATATTAAAGGCTCCTTTTCTTACTCAGGATTAAATGATGCCCCTGTCTGCTTTGTACGAGACCGAGGGTACAATGAAGGGCATTTCGTCATGCCAGGCCCAGCATACAACCAGCCTCATAGGCATCTTGGAAACACAGCAGATAAGATTTTTCCTAATAATACTTTGCCAGCATTGGTAACAGAGGGAGTTGGAGTAACTCTTCCACGTAAGTAATGTGTATGACTGCAAAATCCTTCCGTACAAGATTGAAATCTGAGTTTTTCCTATTTCATCTTATATTTTGACATCGGTATAAATTTTTTTCCATGCTTTCAATAGAAATAAATGTCTGAAGAGTATCTAGATAAGATCTAGTTGGAATGAGGTCTCTGCTACTCGTTGGTGGATTATAACTGGAGATCTTAAGGATATAAGAGACAGAGAAGCAACCAGAAGGCCAGCTTAAAAACAGCTCAGTGGCTAAGACGCTGAGTTGTCAATTAGAAAGGTTGACAGTTGGGCGGTTTGACTCCCTAGCGCCGTGTAACAGAGTGAGCTCCAGTTACTTGTCCCAGCTTCTGCCAACCTAGCAGTTTGAAAGCATATAAAAATGCAAGTAGAAAAATAGGGACCACTTTGATGGGAAGGTAACAGCGTTCCATGCACCTTCGGCATTTAGTCATGCCAGCCACATGACCACAGAGATGTCTTCAGATGGCACTGGCTCTTCGGCTTTGAAACAGAGTTGAGCACCGCCCCCTAGAGTCCGGAATGTCTAGCACATATGTGCGAGGGGAACCTTTACTTTACCACCTTTTACTTTGTGTTTCAACTAGTTTATGTTGTGGTGAATTACAGCAGAGGTCTATGAATGATTTACAAAAAGGTGTATTCACTAGCATATATGTGTTACTGTCAGTACAATATTGCCCATTTGAATTCGGGCATCTATTTCCCTATCCCAAATTAATAAAAATACAACATATTGTTGAATTTCTCAATAGAAGTATAGTTAACTGTTCATTCTTTTGAACTCCAACTTCAGTGTTTTAGGAACTTTCATTATATTCCAGATCTTACTAAAGATGAAGGTGCTGAGCTGAAAAGTCAAGGAAGAAACACTCCTCTCTTAAGGAAAAAGGTGAAGAGTAATGGCTCCCCAGGAAACTGTTTACCAGTAAATTGGTTTAATTATAACAGTGTTTCTCAACCTTGGCGACTTTTAAGTCCTGTGGACTTCAACTCCCAGAATCCCCCAGCCAACTATGCTGGCTGGGGGATTCTGGGAGTTGAAGTCCACAGGACTTAAAAGTCGCCAAGGTTGAGAAACACTGAATTATAATTAAGCTAATCAGGACTTCTTGTCTTGTGTTGCATACAATTATTAGTGCTTGATGATCAGGTCACCCAAATAGTCTAATTTCAGCAATGCTATGCTATAGAAACAATTGAGGAAAGAGATTATTTTTAAAAAGCTTTGTTTTCACTGGCAGAGTGCTGCAGGAGGCATATCATATATGAGCTCCTTTTCTGCTGCATCGCAGGCCCATCCTTTGCTGTTCCAGGGCAGCCCCACGGGCAAGATATAAGCACTCTACAGGCCAGATCCAGCCCACAGGCCTTGAGTTTGACACCCCTGGGCTAGAAACTCAGACATCATGAGTTCTAATCCCACTTTAGGGATGAAACTAGCTGGGTGACTCTCTCAGCTGTAGAACGTAAACAATGGCAAATCACTTCTGAAATCTTTCTAAGAAAACTGGAGGGACTTGTCCAAGAAGCCACCAAGTGTTCACACTAACTCAAAAGCATGGAAGTGCATACACATGCACCCCTCCGCCCAAGATCTGTGGAGATCGTATAATTGCAGAAATGAGAGTGTACTTATAGACTTCTCTAGTAATTAGTGCATTTAGTAGAATTAATTTCATCAAGGAGCATGGAGGGAATTTCTTGGTCTCCAAGACAAACCTGTCAAGTAGCTGTGAAGTTGCAGCCACACCTTCCCAGGATGGAAGAAGGGAACAAGTGGATCAGTGGTGGGATTCAAAAAATTTTATTACGGGTTCTGTGGGCGTGGCATTGCTTGGTGGGCGTTCCTTGCTTGGCATGGCAGGGGAAGGATATTGCAAAATCCCCATTCCCTTTCCACCCCACCACAGGGCAAGGATACTGTAAAATCTCCATTCCCTCCTCACCCCACTAACCTGCTTTCCAGCTCCGTTCTCCTGTGCAGGGCAACAGAAGACCCAGTTGATCAGCTGGGACTCAGGAGGCAGTGAATAGATAGGGGTGGAGCAGTGGTGGGTTCTGGATCCCGTTGCAATTGGTACGGTTGCAACGGGCCCCAGCGTCCTCCACATAAATGCATGCAGTGCATGCATACACACGCGCAGTGCACACATACGTCTTACCATCCAGCAATGCCTCAATGAGCCTCTGTGATGCTCCAGCTGTTTGGCGAAGCATCGTGCAGGCACTGTACGCGCTGTGCATGGAAGCGCCAAAGAGCTTAAAGTCAGGTAAGGAGCGCAGGTGGGCGGGTGGGCCCTCCGGAGCACCATACTGGAATGGTGCCCGGTGCTCCGGGCAGGCTCCAGTATGTACGTACCGGGGCATACCACCTGCAACCCACCATTGGGGTGGAGCCAGCCAAGGTGGTATTTGCCAGTTCTCCAAACTACTAAAAATTTCCGCTACAGGTTCGTCAGAACCAGTCAGAACTGGCTGGTTCTGAAGTGGGTCAAATTCTCCAGCTTGACTGGTAGGCTTGAACTTTGGTAAGATCTCCCCTCAGTGTTCTTCTTTTCCCATACAATACCACACCAGAACAGAAGCATACCAAATTCTCAGGTGCCTTTCTTTTTGCTTTCACCTACAGTATATTTGCTGTCTCTCTTTGTATAATCAGGATGAGCCTCTGACAAAATACTTAGAAGACCGTTCACAAAGTAGGGCTTCTCAGGATCTCCACCTTTTGCCTCTTCAGAGAACGCCCTATAAAGAAAACTTCAAGGAAAATATGAATTATGCCCCAAGCTATCTGGATCAAGAAATAAAAGTAAGATACGATCAGTAAGTGGTCCTTCTATATATTACAAGTTAAGATGAGTTAAAATATGTTTTGGCAGAAAGGAATGATGTTTAAAAGATAAGATTGAAGGAATATTCCTGTGAAACAGTGGATTATACAATAATCAGTCATCCAGGTCATGGTTGTCCCAAAGGTGTTTTTTCAAGAGGCAACTGGACTTCCTGATTTTTCTTTGAAGACGTTTCGCCTCTCATTCGAGAAGCTTCTTTAGCTCTGTGAGATCTAATCTTTCCTTAGGTACAAAACCAGTCACTCTCTCTCAGTCTTAGGAAGCAGGCAGTGGCAAAATACTTCTGAAATTTTGTCAAGAAACTACAGGGTCTTGTCCGGGTAATTTCCAAGGGTAAAAAAAAAAATGACTCAAGGGTGCTTGCGTGTACACACACACTTATTAAAAATGGTTGGCTAGATATTTTCAGGCTGAGGGTCCCTATTCTTTCCTTCAGACTCCACATGCAATTTTTAAAAAATTCAGAATCCACTAGAAACTGCCTTTTGCAGTTTTGCCTGGATGCATGAAAATATTGTATTGCCTTTGGTCAAACTCAAACGCATTGCATTCCCTATTCTCAGTGACAACATTAAAGTTTGTTTAAAGTTCTATGTAAAATATAAATTTTATTTGTACTGTTATGTCTTTCTCCAAAACACCTGCTTTTTTTCTACCGTTTTAGTTATCTGAAATCTTAGAAAATTGAAGTATTGCAAGCGTGGTGTTATGTGTTACACATTTTGAAGGTTAAATCACCTTACGTTTTACATACAGCATTTGTAAATAATTTGAACTCAGGTCTGGCTCAGTAGATACCCAATCAGGGATAAAATCAATAGAGTTCTAAAAAGAAAAATATTGATATATATTTTGGCAATACTGGAACACTGAACTGGAACATTAAAAAGATAAACAGAGTTGTACATAAGACAATCAAAACTACTACCTGATAGTTAATGTTCCATCTTGATTCTAGATCCTAGAAAAACTCTGTGACATTTTACAGACAGACACCATTGGAGGGATTCAAAAGTGGCTATCCAAGGCAAGTGTGAGAGGTAAGAGAACACACGTTATAACCAGTGGTAGGATTCAATTTTTTTTACTACCGGTTCTATGAGCGTGGCTTGGTGGACATGGTTTGGTGGGCATGGCAGGGGAAGGATACTGTAAAATCTCCATTCCCTCCCCACTCCAGGGGGAGGTTTCTGCAAAATCCCCATTTCCTCCGGATCAGCTGGAACTCAGGAGGAAGAGAATAGATGGGGGCGGGGCCAGTCAGAGTCGGTATTTACGTGTTCTCCAAACTACTCAAAATTTCAGCTACTGCTTCTCCAGAACTGGACAGAACCTGCTGAATACCACCTCTGGTTATAGTTGCACACAATGTTTTGTTTTGATTATTGTATCAATTATCAAGCTTGTTTTAAGTGCACAATACACTTTGAAAAGTATTTGGAAGAAGTCCTTTTGAAGGCTTTGCTATTCCTTAAAGCCACACACCACTTTTCAAGCTTTTACATGAACCTAAATATGCTGCTACTGCTAACTGCTGCTTTAATGAGCAGGCTCATTCAAGTCAATGTGACTATCAAAGCAGCTGTTTCTTTTATTTTCAGTCTACTAAATGAGAAGAATCAGCATATCTTGTTTAGAGAGAAGGATGATTATCACTCTTACATCCTTTTAAGTCATATCAACTAGATATAGAAACAGATCTGATTTAATAGACCAGGGGTGTCAAACTCAATTTCATTAAAAGAGCCAAGGTGGCGCAGTGGTTAAATGCAGCACTGCAGGCTACTGCTAGATCAGCAGTTCAGCGGTTCAAATCTCACCGGCTCAGGGTTGACTCAGCCTTCCATCCTTCCAAGGTGGGTAAAATGAGGACCCAGATTGTTGGGGGCAATATGCTGACTCTCTGTAAACCGCTTAGAGAAAGCCCTATGAAGCGGTATATAAGTCTACTGCTATTGCTATTGAGGGCCACATCAGGGTTGTGTTTGACCTTGGGTGACCAGGGTGGGCGTGACCAGCTCAACTTCACTTGTGTTGGGGTGCCTGTGGTGGCCAGAGTGCTCTGCCAGTGAAAATGGGCTCCTGAACTCTGTTTTTGGCTGCAATATGGCCTCCTGCAACCCTCTGCCAGTGAAAATGGAGCTTGGGAGGGACACATGCAGTCCCCCCAAAGCGCCATTTTTGCTGGCTGAAGCACTGCAGGCCAGTCCTTCCCTGTTTCCAGGGTGGCCCCATGGGCCTGATCTAAGCACCCTGTGGGCCAGACCTGACCCCCGGGCCTTGAGTTTGACACCCCTGTAATAGACAAACTACATAGTGAAGCACAATGGTGTGCAGGTAGAGGAAGAGCCTTCTACGAAAATTCTCTAGTTTACATATGTCTGGAATACTCTCTAATTTTGAAAGAGAATGAAAGAAGTGTCCTTCAGCTACAAAGAGAGGGAAACAGAGTTTGCCCCACTGGCTGTGGGTATTAATCAACCCCTTTCATGTACCCACCACACTCTCAGTCACAAAGCATACATGAGCGAAATTTAAACATGAGCAAATTGCTCACTGTTGAGCAGCGGTGAAATTCAAAATTTTAAACTACCGGTTCTGTGGGTGTGGTTTGATGGGCATGGTGTGGCTTGGTGGGCATGGCTTGGTGGGTGTGGCAGGGGAAGGATACTGCAAAATCTCCATTCCCACCCCACTCTGGGGCCAGCCAGAGGTGGCATTTGCTGGTTCTCTGAACTACTCAACATTTCCGCTACCGGTTCTCCAGAACCTGTCAGAAACTGCTGGATTTCACCCCTGCTGCTGAGCCAAAAAAGCCAGTTGCAAAGCTTACTTTTTAAAGTGCCCCGATATCTTTTGCATTTCAGATAAAGAGTTTGTCTCCAATTTCATACGCTCCGATATGACCAGCCGCGACCTTTTGTATTTTAAGCCAATAGTCCAGCCTGAAAGTGAACTTCCAAACATTCAGGCTTTGCTGAGAGGGCAAAAAGGAACACCTAATGAAGGTAGCCGTGTCAGGTAAACTCGAAAAAAGTGCACAAGGAAATGGAGTTTGCACCAAGGAAGCATCTATTGTAGCCTGTTTATTTGAATGTCTATGGAGATGCTCAATCATCCAGGTCATGGTTGTCCCAAAGGTGCTTTTTCAAGAGACAAATTGATTTTCTGTTTGTTTGTTTTTTGAAGACATTCGGAACTGAAGAAGCTTCTTGGATGAGAAGCAAAATGTCTTCAAAGTAAAACCAAAAAGTCCAGTTGTCACTTGAAAAAGCACCTTTGGGACTGTTTATCTGAAGCTTGTGAGGACTCTTGCAAATAAAATTTAATGGCTGACCATCTTAATAGCTTCTCTATTTTAAGAGAAAAGCAATAGCCAATAGAAAGGAATGGGAAGGTCTAAGTTCCAATCTTCCCTTAGGCTGGACCTGGCTGGGTGACTTTGGGCCAGTGATTCCCTCTGAAGAATGACTTGAGAGTTTCAAGTCTTTTCCCTAGACTGGAAAGTCAAAGACCACCTATCTCTAGTATCCTGCATTGGATGAGTGCTAGATCATAGTCCTTAACTTTCAATGAAAAGGCCTTCATCCTACAATGGATTGATTTGGGTTGATAATATTTCAAGGCAAGTCATTTCGACACCATCAGTGGTTTTACTGCAATCTTACAGTAATTACCTACCATGGGTAAACTCATGATTCATTCTCCAAGAGGTGTGCACAAACAAAAAGAAAACATATTGTGACTTTTCCAAATGTGTATGATGCCACCTTGCTGCCCTCCATGTTCTGCCCCCTTTATAATCTATCACCGTGATGGCGAACCGATGGCACGCATGCCACATCTGGCACACAGAGCCCTCTCTGCGGACACCCCAGCCATCACCCCAGCCCAGCTCCACCGCACATTTGTGTGTACCTCCCACTGGCCACTGGGTCTTTGTTGAGCATTCACCGGGGGGGCAGGGCACATGCGGGGGATGCATACATGCATGGGGGGGATGCATGGGGGATGCTCGCATTGCATTTCGGGGCTTTGTGTGCCCCCCAACACTCTGGTTTGACTTCCAGTTGGTGCAGGAGGCTTTCCAGGCACAAAACAGGGTGCGGGGGGGGGGGGGGAATCATTGATCTATCATGATATCACATGCATGTCCTAAAGGGGTGATGTGATCCTGTTTTTGTCATGTTTGTATTCAAAAAGCAGCTGGAATTGGATTGTCCCTGAAAAATGTAAATAATATTTTTTGGGCAGTGTAGTAGTGTTCTTATTTCGTATGTGCTTAATCAAGTTTAATACAACTACTTTTCAGGATGAGAGTTATGTAATTTACAGTGCATGGGTCAACTCATCATGTAGATATTATCAGCTCTACATACCTACAACTGCTTTCAAGCTTCTCTATATATTTTAAATACAGCATTGCAATACTGTATTATCAGTTTGATGATGTAGTTCAATGTGAGGGGACACCTTATTTATATTAGTAAGAAATACTATTTGGAAATTTTCTGTAGGCAGGGTGAGGTGGATTAAAAGGCACCAAATCCAGTTTGCTGGTAAAACCAGTTTCTGAAATCAAATAGCAAATGGGGAAATTAACAAGAGGACAATCTCTCATCAGTGAATATCTAAGAGAAGACTACTTTACACGTTAAAAGAATACAGATCTTTCTGCTCAACTTGCATCTGTTTATTTATATTAATCCCCCCCCCCGTAGAATCCTTTTTTTATTAAAGTCACACTAAATTTAATGTTAGATTTGTACAGAATGGTTAAAACAATCTTACTTCCACTTAGGACTTCAAGCCAAGCATCGCTAGTCAGTAGAGGATCAAGACCAGGTAGGTATATATTTTGGTTCTAAAAAATTAACTCGTACATATTTTAAATTTTGAATACTGAAGAAAACAAAGGCAGACTGTTATTTAGAGTCTACATAACAACCAGTGGTGGGATTCAGCCAGTTCGCACCTATCCGGGAGAACCGGTTGTTAACTTTCTAAGCAGTTCGGAGAACTGGTTGTTGGAAGAAATCTCCTGTTGTTTTTTTCCACTTTACAGAGCTAATCCTATAAGGAAGGCAGGAAGGAAACATTCTGGTGTTGTTTCTAGCCTCATCTTTATTGCCCTGCTTACAGAAACTGCCTCTCCGGTTAACCCTTGTTACATTGTAACAGCTAAGGCAAAGCACCCATCGACATGAGTTATGTTGAGTTGGCCATGCCCACCCACATGATCATCGAGCCCCACCTACCCTGCTGGTCATCAGCACGGAGAACCTGTTGTTAAATTATTTAAATCCCACCACTGATAATGACATATGTATAACTGCTTATGCAAGATGTGCAGACAAGAAAATCCCAGTTTTTAAACTAGCATTTTCTGAAAATTTCTTTCAGATACAGAAATAAGTCATTTATTTGCAAAGAGAGGGAAAATAGATGAAAATGAGGAGGATCTTCCCAGCAGTTCTGCAAATCCCTCAAGTAGCACTCAGTCTGCTTTCTCCGCCCAAAATAACAACCTTTTGTTATACCACAAGACTCGCCTTAAAAAAACTTAATTCAGGAGGAATTCTTCACACCTGTTCCTGTCCTGAGAATCTTTGAAAATGACCATGGTATTTTCTTGGAAGGTAGCGTGCAATGAATCTCTGACAGTGACCTCCTGATCTAAGGCCAAATCTTGAACATTAATACAGTGAACTAGTAATGAAAATGCTAAATACATTTTATTTGTCTTTGTAAGAGCTCACACTGATGTTTGAAGTTTGTAGAAGACATAACTGACATTTCCATCATGTCAGGATACAAATAATGAAGTAATTCATTTACTTATAACTCTCAGAATTTTAAGTACCCTTTTCATTGAGAATTAACTCCAAAAAAGATACTAGTCTGGATTTAACAACTTAAATTATCTTCTGTTTTGACCATTTACAATTGGTAATTTGGTTTCTATTAATCCAAGAAATATTTTACTTCATCTAATGTTGTTTTAACTTTTAGATCTTATATTTTCAACAAAAGTAAGTCAACAGTTGCATGCTTATTCATTTCTCCTTTCCAGAATTCCATGGAAGGATATTGGTGCTACCTTAAAGCTATCTTAATAAATGATAGGTTTCCATAGGCCCATAATAGCATATCATCAACCCCAAAATGGAATATAGAGATGTGGCCTGAACATCTCTACCATTTTTCTGGAGGGGCTAGGTGGATCTCAAGAATTGTATGCTGCGCACATCTTTAGGGGATGAAAGGTAGCTTAGGAGAGAGAATGAGAACAGTTGTACTATCTTTGGACAGAAAGAATTTTAAGAGTCTTATTACTAAAATCAGATTGCATATATATGTTTGTGGAGAAATCTGAATCAACACTGCAAAAGCAGTGGTGGGTTCTGGCGGTACGGCCCGGTATGGCCGTACTGGTGGCAGCTGGAAACAGAGGCCGCCATACCAGAAATGGGCCAATTGTGCATGTGCGCACAGCGTACGGTACCTGTGCAAACACGCCGAGCAGTTGGGACATTGCAGGGCGTTGGTATGCACCAACAGCATGCACGCATGCCCGAGGTAGACGCCCAGCCCCGTCGCAGCGTACCGGTTAAGGTACACCCACCACTGTGCAGAAGCTTCAGACTTCAAGGGATTATGGCTTCTGAAAAAGCATACCATGGGCTAGGGAGAATAATTGTTACTTTCAAATTCTAGCTAAGCTCCTTGTATCCCAAAGCATCATTCTGAATCCTTATTTGTGTAAGAGGAGTATCAGTGCAATACTGGAATATAAAAAGAGCTTTAGGCAGTCAATAATAACATCTTCAAACTCATTTTGACATTGTCTTCAGGGACTCACCCATGTAGTTTGCTTGGCAGTGATGCAGAAGGTGCCCATGTGCATATATAGTCATGCATAATTTTGTATTTATTCAGCCATGTTTATGTAGTGTATATTAGAGGTTGAGACCCTTTGATAGCTGAATGCAACAAAATTTCATTTTAACATATGCCGATTAGTGTACATCCAAAAGGACAATAAAGCTATTCTAAGTCTAGTCTAAAGTGGGAAACCACAAGTTCTAATCCTGCCTTAGCCACGAAAGCCATGGCTGGGCGACCTTGGAGCAAATCACTCACTCTCAGCCCCGCACATCTCAAAGGGTTGTTGTTGTGGAGGAAGATGATGTGTTGCAGAGGTGGGTTTCTACCGATTTGCACTGGTTCGGTCAAACTGGTAGTGGTCATTTGGCCTCGATCGCAGAACCAGCAGTGATCCAGGCTAGCCATGCCCCCAAACCAGTTCCCCGGTCTCTTCAGCCATGGTTGGCATGTTTCTGTGCATGCACAGAACAATTGACAGTCAACTGCGCATGCTCGAATGTGTGGCTGACATGCATGCAACTAAAGCATGCATGAAGCGAACCAGTACCAATAGGAACACTCTCCAATGTGTTGGATATGTTTGCTACCTTATTTGTAAAAATAACAAAGGCAGGATAGAAATAAATGGTTTGGGGTTGCTTTGCTGCATAAGGGCCCGGCAGCCCACTATTACAAACTGCCCTATGAATTCTTCATTGTACCAGAGAGTACTTGAAGATAGTATGAGGCCATGTGAAAAGACTGAAGCTCAATTAACAGTGGAGCTTACAACATGACATTGACCCTATCTCAACTCTGAAATTGGCCTGGCTGAAGCCATCTTGGAGCTTCAGCTTTAGAATTCTGACACCCTAAATGTTCTAGTATCTTCACAAGAAATAGCTAAGGGAGAAAAGTAATTCTGGAATGGACAAGTCAGAGCATCACACAATTAGGAAAAAAAATCTGCAGAGGGAAGAGTTGAGAATATTTATAAAATGACATGAAATTTGAGGATGGAATTCAAAAAATTGAAGAAAAATATGAACAAAGTGATAAGAAAATTGTTGATATTGTTAGCAAATTGAGTATGGTTGGAAACGACAGGAGTGGAATGTTGAAAGGAGAGATTAACGAACTGAAACCCTATCCCAAACCTCAAAACATGGAAGAAGAAAAGGGAGAAAATTTGGCAGAAACAATGAGAAAAATTCTGGCAGCAGCACTGGTGATAACTAAAGGCAAGCGGATGGAAGGAAAGATGGAGGGTTTCGAGTCCTTACAAGATATGCAAGGAGCAACAAGGTGCCAAGAAAAGTCCACATAAGATTTATCAAGAAAACAATTAGAATACAAATACAAATGGCAAGAGATATAGGACTGCACTACTACTGGAAGGATACAGGATGATGAAATGAAATGTTAGAATAAAAATGAAGTTAAACTTAGTTAAATTTAGAGTATTATGTATAAAATAAAGTAATAATAGTTACAGCTAAATAAATGATTAATAATGATAGTAATGCATATATATATATATATATATATATATATATATATATATATATATATATATATACACATACATACATACATACATATATATACATATATATATACATACATACACACACACACACACACATACATACATTGATAATATGAAATTTTATATAAATTGTGAGGATTATGGAGAGGATGTTGAAAAGCTTTGTTATAAAAGATAAATAATTCTATATAGAATAAAATATAAAGATGTAATACTTTTGGATGATTTCAGGATGATGTAATGAAATGTCATAATATAATTTATTTTAAATTTAGAATATTTTACATAAAAAGGATGTAATAATAGCTATAGTCAAATGAATGTTTAATAACCACAATTGTATACATATATATTAGAATGATGATATGAGTTTTTATGTAAATTGCAAATGAATACGATTGTGAGAAAGCACAAAAGCTTTGTAACCAATTGACACACTGTAAGTAATTGGAGAAGGGTTTTTATTTTGTGTGTGTCTATGTCTGTTTGTCTTATGTTTGTCTAAAAATAAAAAACTTTTTTTATAATTAAAAAAAGAAAAAAAAATCTGCAGGGAGGAATGGAAAAATTTACTCCCAGTTGATATCAAAGACCTCTGTCCCAAGTAATACACAGTGATTTATTAATTCTAGCCTAACGCTGGATGAAGAAAATTAAGGCCCGTGTCCTCCAGTTCCCCTTCCACCCAATATGCATGGACACCTGCTCCTTTGCTTACTTTAGTTCGCCACCAAAAGTAGCAGAACCAAAACAAGCTGTGGGATAGAAATGAGACCTATACCCAAGTCTATTCTAGTGGGGTGGTTATGTTTCACTGTACTATAATAAAGCGTTACGGTTCTCCTCCAAACTTTCCCCAGACATTAACAGCTGAGGCTGCAGTCTTCAGGATCCTGTATGTCTCGGTCTACTGAAAAGGAGGCAAATAGGCTACTTTAAACAGTCATATATCCATGTCAAACACTTCATAAAAGTCTTAAGACAGCTACCAAATATTCCCAGGCAGGTATATTTATACGATTTATTCTAGGGGACTACTAAAAATGTCACTGGAGATTAGTTGGTGTGAAAGATAGCAAACTTTCACAGTATTATGAGAGAAATATCTGATAAAATTGTTTCCCCAAAAGACAAATTATTCACAAAATAGAATTGTAGTATTTTAATCTAATGACAACCATTAATGGATACCCCTAATAAAGGTAAATTTAAAACAGAAAACACAACACATGGCACCTGGAAAAGGGACAAAATTGGAAAATGGCTCATTTTGCCAATTCTTTGGAGCGCCAAAATAAATGTATTGGTAATAAACTTTCAGCACCATTTTTTTTAAAGAAAGGAAGATGTTCATTCTTGTTCTTCCAGAAAAAGTCTAGCTTATGGTGTCCAAAATGTCTGATTTTATCTATTTCCCACTTTATTAGTTTTATATATAACTCAAGACAGGGAACATACCTAATATCAACATCCTCCCATTTTCCCACAATTCTGCAACATGGTTTAGGATGAGAAAGAGTGACTGATCCAAAGTCACCCAGCTGCCTTTCATGCCTAAGACAGGACTATAACTCATGGTCTTCCAGTTTCTAGTTTTTTCAGATTGGAACCCTTCCTGTGTGACAGGAATAGTGGTGACCTTTTGATAATCAATTTAAATTTAAAAAGCTTTTTCAAGGTTTAGCGCATCCAAGCACAGATTTTGCATACCTTATTTCCATTTCACTTTCTTTCCTTCTTATTTTTTCTAGAGCAGGGGTGACAAAGTCAAGGCCTGTGGGCCAGATTCGGCCAGCTATGTGGTCGGATCTGGCTTGTGAGACCATCCTGGAAAATAGCTATCGCTATTGCTAATGTAAGGGGCCGGCCCCACATTGCTTCGGCCAGGTCTACCTGCATTGCTTCAGCCCGGTCTATCCAATGCGAAAAGCATGCCAGCATTAAGCTGGCCACACCCATCCAGTTGGCTACACCCATTGAGTGACATCAAGCTGGCCAGGCCCACTCAGTCAGCCAGCCCCCCCCCCCCCCCCCGAGGTCAACCACAGCCCTGATGCGGCTCTCAATGAAATTGAGTTTGACACCCCAGTTCTACAGGAAAGCCATTCGATTTTAGAATTTAGATTTGTTTATATATACCAAGGGGCATTTGAGTTAAATGAACACTAAATAAAATAAAAATACTAAAGGAATCCACTATTATATATAACATTTTTCTGCTAAAGTCTATTATTCAAGCAGGCACATTTAGTTTTATAAACCACCAGTCATTTCACTTCAGTAAAATAACAACTTAATTAACAACTTTGAACACTGTTTTATTTACTGGTAGTGTGTGTGTGTGTGTGTGTGTGTGTGTGTGTGTGTAAAGAAAGTACATTTGTTATTATTTTAAATTTCACATAAAGTTGACTAAGATGAGCAAAAAGGAATCAAAAGTTTAAAAGCATATTATACCATTCACACAATTTGGTCAGCTTTTTGAAATGAGTCCCCCAGAATAAAACTTAATTCTAATTAGCATCTAATTTTGATATTTGCTTAACTTCTTCAACCATATGAAAGTTCTTTACTTTGTCTAAAACACTTCAAGCTTTTGGAAGATAACTGAATTTCATAGTGATTTTGAACTTCTGAAAACTAACTTTGAAGCAGATGACTTGTTTTTTCATCATGCCATGTAACATTATAGCACATAGGAAACACGCCTTTCTGGACATTCAATAATTTTAATGTTGTCAATAAAGTATAATATTGTCAATGTAACTATTAAAAACTATTTCAGTGAACCTGGGGCGGAGTCTATTCTTGTATTCATTCGCAGCACAGAAGTTGTGAAAGCCTAGCTTTTTTGTATCTGAACCTTGGGGGAGAAAGATATACAATGGTAACTCCTTACATTTAGACAATGTCAGATGTCTTATGAAAAGCTGCTGTATAGGTTTATGTTTCTGATGATGCACCTTCATTTTCATTCTTACTGCAGAAATTACTAACTAGGTCCACGATGTAAACTGTAGTTGGGTTGCATCAGTAAAGCTGAAATGTAAAATAAATTTCTCTCCTGTTTCTACAAGCACAGGAATAAGAGGATTTAGATTAAAACCATGATGCGTGCCACAGGTGGCACATGGAGCTGTATCAGTGGGCACGCAAGCCGTTGCCCTAGCTCGGCTCCAGTGTACATGCATGTGCTGGCCAGCTGATTTTCAGCTGGCCCGCCCACGCTGCTCTTCCCAGGAGTCTCCACGTGATGCCTCAGGAAAGCCTCTGGATGGTGAAAAATGGACCTACTGGACCCACTGGAAGTTATGAAATTGACATTTCAGCCCTCTGGAAGGCTTCGGGGGCAGGGAGGCTGTTTTCGCCCTCCCCATGCTCTACAAAAGCCCTGCGTGCATGTGCGGGGTAGCGGGGAGTGTCACACGTGCATGCATAGGGGGCACAGTGATTAAATTATTGGTGTGGGCATGCATGTGCGCTGGATAGCGCACATCCGTGTGCTTTTGGCACCCGAGGCGAAAAAGGTTCACCATCACTGGATTAAAACAAAAAGTCTTAATGAAATGCAAAATTACTCTTCCTAATCTACAATTCTAGTTGCAGTTGGATCATGTCATGGCTCGCCTTTACTAAGATCTCAAATATTACAAACATGAAACCAAGGAAATGATAAACAAGAAAACATACTTAACATGAGTTTCAATAGATATTTCAGCCAAGTGAATGTTTACTGTATTATGATTAGAATTCTGTTGTGAGATTCAGAATAAAAAAAAATACTTTCCAGTAAATATTAAATAAAAGATTAAGAAGGAAAATAAATATTGGCATCCTTGGAAACTTAAAGCTCTTTCAACATTCTTTTTGCATATTTAAATGCTATTAAATATTTTATGAGTAAATATGCAGCTTAAACTTGGTAACAAAAATCTAGTGCTTGAAACCAAGAAAGGAGGTATAGCATATCTCAAAAATCCAAAGTGGAAAGTTTTCTGTCTTATGTCATGAATAGCAGTTTCAATGACATTTAGCTCCTTTCGGAGATTTCATCTTGAGTAATTCCTGACTCTTGCTGCTTGCATGAGGAGGCAACAGTCACCTCAGTTGCCTCATGCAGCAGTTTGGCCCCTTTTCGTTGTGGCAAGATAGAAAAAAAAGCTTCTTCCCAGTTCTTCTTTTCCAGATAGGCCAAGATGATTTCAAATACTATTGAGAAAAAGAAAACCACTTTTTTTTAAAAAAGGGAAATATTTGATCAGGTAAGAAAATTAGATAATAAAGATAATAAAACAAATTATTAGAAGCTTCTGCAGTAACCACAAAATTATCTTATTCTGAACATATTTGACATATATTGTTATTAATAATGATTAATTGGAAAAGAAGTCAGCATGCTATTGTTCTTAAGTGGAGAAGTAACTATTTTTAATGTTTTTCTTCCTAGGTTCTGTAATATGGCAAACATTTTAAATCATACATCTATAAAGAGGATTGATGTTTAAAACCTATTTCTAAATGGGATATACTGCATTAATCTAGACTGCAGATAAGAAAAATAGACTCATCAAAATCAATTGCATTTTTAACATCTAACTGAACTTGTAGCCTGTATGTTATGGGGAATTGAGAAAACAGGTTACTTTGGAGATCTGTTTGCGATATGATCACTATAGCTCTGTGATGGCAAACCTATGGCACGTGTGGTGGAAGTGGCACACCGCGCCATCTCCCCAGGCACGCAAGCCATCGCCCCTTGCTCTTCTGGGTTCCAGACCACATGGACTTCTCGTGTGCAGGAGAGCCGGAAACTGAAGAGCAGCTCCCTAGAGAGCGTGTGCATGCTGGGAAGCTGAACCTGTACGCGCCAGGCAGTTGCCCTTCGCGTGTGCATGCGGCATGCATGCCAGAAACTGGAAGACCAGGTGACCGGCGCACATGTGTACACCAAAAAACCAGAAGCTCAGCTTTCTGGGTGTGCCCATGTGCACCGGGAAACTACTCTTCTGGTTTCCAGCACTCCCCGGCATGTTCTCCTGTTTTGGCACTTGATGCCGAAAAAGTTCACCAACACTGCTATAGCTGAGGGCAGGGTGGAAACCCACTGCATTATTTCTGAGGGTATGTAAATAAAAATAAGATCATAACCACTTCATACTGTATATACCCAAGCAGTTTCCTGATTTCTACTGTCAGCAAAATATCTGTAGCATCAAAACTTTCTTCTGGTACGTTGTACTGCATTTTTTCCTGGTTGGGAAGTACTTCTGTAGCTTCTCTGCCCCTGTGATTTACTTTACTGTGATTTGAATTGTTTACTGACAGTTGCACTAAACAATGTGAAGGAGCAACTAGGAAAATATGTTAAACAGGTGTGTATTGTGAATAAAATTCATTCATTCATTAAGTAATTCAGTGATGCACAGTGGCTATTTAATATATTACAGTGATAATACACAAATATTACTGGTAGATTAACTGTTCTCCGGGATTTTGAGAACTAGACAACTGTGTGCTGTAGTAATTAAGTGCTTGTCAAAATATTCAGCATTTATCAGAAATCACAACTAGAAATAGTAATTGCTTCTGACATTATAAAGCATAAAAATTTCATTTACAAAACGTAGAATCAATAATAAAGGAGAAAAAAATTCTTACCATGATTGACTGCCAGAACTTTCCTGCTGTTCATTTTCACAAAGTTTCCTAGGGGGAGCTGTGCAGGCCTTATACCTTGTTCTTTTGCTCTTTTGTATGTAATTCCCTGTAAGCAAAATAGAGAAAATGACTATTTGTTATTAATTTACATTGCCTGAGATTATCACGTAATTTATTTATAGTGAATTCACCTTATTTTTGCATAATAAAATGCATCACACAGCTTTACAGCATGATTTACAGATGTTTCATATAGAACATTCATATAGATGTTTCATATATTTTATAGAGCATTAATTTATAAAAGATACCAATTATTAAGCTATTATATATATAACCTAAAATGCTGAGAAACGACTTCACTTTTATTTTCATGGCTTATATACAAAGTTTATTCACCAAAATAAATAGTTTCTTTATGAACTGAACCAGAGCTGATATGGAGAGAAACACCTCAAAAGATTACTGGCTTTTTTTCTTAAATTGTGCACAAATTTTTGTTTGTCAAATCCATTCTATGCTATAACCTCACTTCCACAAATATTGGACTCACATTTTCAATAATGTCCCAAAACTACCCATATTAACCAATAACAGCTGGTGAAGCTAAAAAAAATATCCCTAGACTATGACTTGAAGGCAGATCATCAGAAACCCATAAAAATTATACAAGCTTTTTAAAGAAACAGTAAGAGGATGACAAATGATAATGGACATACCAACCATTCAACAGCTTGCCGTATTTACACATCCTACAGATTTTCCTGTAAACGTATGCCTATGTATGCTATAAACAGTGTTATTAGACACTTTTATTAGACACTAAATTCCTTTGGCATTTATTTTTAATACTAGCAATACAATAAACATGATTAAAATAACAGAATGTGTACTGGATGAAATACTAACCGCACAAATGCACCGCTGACATGCTGTTATTTGTGTTACGGAGCATAGCTGTGTTGTGATAATATGCTGTCCTGTGACCATAATAAAGATCTGTAGTGTGACAGTATCTACAGAAATTTCATTTACTTATGGAATGGTATGGATCCTCTTACTTGAATGAATAGTTCCTGCTGGTGAACTTGGGAGGTCAGCACTTGAGCCCCTGAGAAGTCAGTGCAGGTGCCTCAGGGCTCAGTGGTCTCCTCCATATTACCATATTTTTCGGAGTATAAGACGCACCAAGATTTTGAAGAGGCAATTTTTAAAAAAAAGTTTTTGCACTCTACAGACCTCCCAAAAATAGCCTGTTTTTCACGAAAACAGGCCTATTTTTTGTCAAAAAAAAAAGTTATGCATAGCCTTTAGGAGGCTTGTAGAGTGCTCCTGGGGGCTGGAGGAAGGGGTCATAAAGAGCAAAAAATGACCTGTTTTTTGCAAAAATGGGCCCCGTTTTTGTCAAAATAATTGCACACATAGCCTTTAGGAGGCTTATAGAGTGCTCCTGGGGGCTGGGGGGGAAAACGAGCAAAACACAGCCTGTTTTTCACTCATTTTTGCCCTCCCCAGCTCCCAGGAGCACTCTGGAAGCCTCCCAAACCCTCTGCATGGCCATTTTTGCAAAGGGGGCAAGGTTTTGGGAGGCCAAAAATGCTGTATTCAGTGTATAAGATGCACCCAGATTTTCACCCTCTTTTTTGGGGGGGGGGGAGGTGCATCTTATACACCGCAAAATACGTTATTTAAAGGTGCATGAAAACCCCTAGGGGAAATTGTTCAGAAGTTTGGGCTGAGATATCACTTTATATGCTCCTGACAGGAGTTTGCCGTGACTTCAGGATTTACGGCATCTCCAGGACAAAAGGGTGGAAACCATGGTCAGAAAGTCTTCACCCAGCTCCATCTGATATGCCAGTGTAATCCTACTTGAACCAAAATGTCTCTTGATGATAGGAACTGATGCTCTGATTTGGTCAGCCTATTGTAATGCGCCCCGTACGAGGTCGTCTTTGAAAATGATCCAAGAAATTACAGTTAGTACATAATGTAGTGGCTCCTAACAGGTTTGGATAGCATCCATTTTGAACTCATACTGGTTATGTGTAGGTTTTCAGGCCCAATTCAAAATACTTTTAAATCTTTTTATAATTATTAATGCAGCTCCAGGATATATCGGGCATGTGAAAGAACTGACCCCATCTATTTTGCCTGTAAATAAAAGAGGGTCTACCACTTCTTAGGTGCATGGGACATGTTCTAAATAGGCCTCCTCAATGGTAACCTCAGGTTTACTCTTCCCCAGAAGCGCGAATGGCCCCCAATTCTGCTGGCATATTGTGAATACATTAAAAGTTGTTTAATTCTAATGAATGGTTAGCCCTTAGATCAGTTTCAAAAACATCTATGAGATTTATTGACAGCTGTCCAACATATAATATATAAAAGTCCAACTTATCCAATTATGTTTTTGATTTTTACATTTGACTTTGTTATACCTAAACTGTGGTGCAGGATATAAATGAAGAAAAATACTGTACATTCCAATGACTCTCACCATGATCAGTACTGAGGGATGTTTTAGTTTAATAATACGTGGACAGTCACAAATTCTCCAAACTGAATTACATTCATATAAATCCCATTTAATTTTCCATTAATTTTTACCATGTTTCCCCCACTCCAAAAGACGCATTAGGGCTTATTTTCAGGGAAACGTGATATCAGGGTGATTATCCCAGCTGGCGTCCCCCCACTCCCCCAGTACGCATAGTCTAGAGTTGTGCAGCCCATGCAAGTTGATTATCTCTCCAAGCACCACAGGGAGGCAGAGATGCAGGGGGGAAGCAGGCAATTTGGAGGCGGCGTGCAGGCCACGGAAAAACAGAGCCGGTGGGCTGGAGCGGGCAGTTGGCCTTAGGAGGCTCATCTTTGTGCAGTGGCACCAACACGGGGGGGTTGGGGAGGGAGGGAAGACTAGCAATCCTGGGCCAGAGGCAAGCCAAGAGATGCAAAGATGAGCCTCTCGGAGCCACCTGTCCACTTTGTCCCACTATCTCTCGGCTTGCCTGCGGGGCACACCAGGATCACCTGCCTCTTCCTCTGGACAGGTAATCAACTTACCTGTGCTGTGTGGGCTGTGGCTACTGCTGGACACCATCAGCCCATTGTCCCACACATATTAGGACCATGCTAGAAATTAGGCTAGGGCTTATTTTCTGGTTAGGTCTTATTTTTGGGAAAACATGGTAGACATCAATAATATTTTTTTCAAGTATGTGTGCACATTATAATTAATCATCTACCTTGTGATGATTGTGATCAACCAAGCCTCCAATAACATAGGCTTTTGATTCATCTAATTCACTCAAGACATCTGGAGAATCTGAGGTGAGGTAAACAAGATCTTCTTTTTTTACCAACTCACTATAATGAGCTGATTTAATTTGAATATCCTTCAAGACATAAACACAAAGACATAAATTATTTTAAAACTACAGATTTTTCACTACTTTGAATATGTGTGTGTGTGTGTGTGTGTGTATGTAACTCTAAATAGATACCTTTCACCCTGGCTTGGCTGATAAGGAGTCGAACTCTGTGGCTTAGTGGTTAACACATCTGCCTAAGATGCAATACAACACAGGTTCGATTCCCAGTAAGGGTATGACTAGCTGATGAGAGCTAAATAGCTTGAAATAGATCTATACTAGTCTCCCTTTATTTATTTATCAGCACAAATACAACAAATGTAACAAAAAGGCAACAGTAAAAATATTGGGTTTCTGTCTGGATGGTCTCTTGTGACGAGCCGAAGGACAGAGAATGGAAGTAGTGATCTTCCTCCCATATTTGGGCATACCGGGGGTTGTAACTCTAGATAGATTAGATTAGATTAGATTAGATTAGATAGATAGATAGATAGATAGATAGATAGATAGATAGATAGATAGATAAAGATAGATAGATAGATAGATAGATAGATAGATAGATAGATAGATAGATAGATAGATAGATAGATACACACACACACATACATATAATGTTAAATGAGCCGAGGTGGTGCAGTGGTTAGGGTGCAGTACTGCAGGCCACTTCAGCTGACTGTTATCTGCAGTTCAGCAGTTCAAATCTCACCGGCTCAAGGTTGACTCAGCCTTCCATCCTTCCGAGGGGGGTGAAATGAGGACCCAGACTGTGGGGGCAATATGCTGACTCTGTAAACCGCTTAGAGAGGGCTGAAAGCCCTATGAAGCGGTATATAAGTCTAACTGCTATTGTTTTATGATGTATGTATGTATGTATGTATGTATGTATGTATGTATGTATGTATGTATGTATGTATGTTCGTTCCTTCATTCATTCATTCATTCATTCATTCTATGCCTGTACTAAGAAAACTATACCAGTGATGGCTAACCCTTTTGTTGTTGGGTGCCAAAAATGCAAATGCGCAATAGCACACACATGTGCTGGCACCCATAATGCAAAGCCTCCCCCGGCCCCCCTCTGAAAGCAGGAAACAGATCATTTCTGAACTTCTGGTAGGCCCATTGGATCCATTTTTCACCCTCCTCAGGCTCCGGAGGCTTTCCTGAAGCTTGGGGAGGACGAAAATCCGCTGTCTGGAATGTGCACTGGAGCTGACGGCTCATGTGCCAGCAGATATGGCTCTGTGTGCCACCTGTGGTGTGTGTGCCATAGGTTCACCATCACAGATCTATACTATAAATAGAATATTGGAAAGATTATAGCTAAAATGAAGAAGGCACTTATTTGTAAGTCACTCAGTCATCATAAAATAGAGGCAATCTTTGACTTATGACCATAATTGAGCCCAAAATTTCTGTGGCTAAGCAAGACAGTGAAGTACGTTTTGCCTCATTTTATGACCTTTCTTACCACCGCTGTTGTGAATCACAGCAGTTATTAAGTTAGCAACATGGTTGTTAAATGAATCTGATTTCCCTGCTGACTCTGTCTGTCAGGTATCAAAGGGTGATTACATGACCTTGGGACACTGCAACTTCACCAACACATGTCAGTTGCTCAACATTTGAATTCTGATTGTACCATCATAGGGAAGCTGGAAATGGTCATGCAGGTGATGAAGAGTCATAAGTTACTATTTTCAGTGGCATTGTAACTTCAAATGTTCACTAAATGAACTGTTGTAACTAAAATGAAATCAGTAGTTTCATTTTACTGAAGGCAAAGTTCATAGTCCAGCAATCTGACAATTGATAATGTTGAGACAGTACCCGTCAAATTCAAATCAAAGAAATTGATCCATTTTTAAAAAATTGTAATAGTTAATTAAAATTATATACTTAAATTGCTAGCACCTTCCAATTTATCCATCCCTTGTCTGTTTCATTCATATTGTCCTTCAGCTGTCCTCCGTGACTAGTCAAGTAAAACTAGGGAATAAAAATGCATGCAACATTTATTGATAATTTTTAGGAGCATACAGCCAAATACTCTTTTCCACCATTTCATATTTTACACATTTTAGTTTCACCTCAAACAGGACAATAACTTAAAGAGCTGGAAGTCCAAAGGGGTGTTTTTTGTACACACTTTAGGTGATTCTGCGATGTTACATAAAGACCCAAATAATGTTTGGCAAACGTTAGACAGACTATAGATGAAATAAGAAGTATGGAACCATATAACCCTACCAAGAATTAGTTTATAAAGTTTTTATAACCATCCTGGCATTCACTAATGTCATGTGCAATACAAGTTGTCAAGTACAACTTGGTAGAAAAAACCTCCCAAGCTGCTCAGTGGAATGCCTTTTCCATGAAATCTGCAGTGTATCTGTATGAGGTATCACATCATTTATGTGGCTAGATATGGCCTGTGCCTTGCTCCGCAGTTGCTATATTAAAGTTCATACAGTGGTTAGGTATGGTTTAGTACAGTGGTTCCCAAAGTGGGCCCTGGGGGGCAGTGGGATGACTTAGGGGGGCGCTAAGAGGCAAGGGGGCGGCAGGGGGGCGCTAAGAGGCAAGGGGGGCGGCAGGGGGGCACTAAGAGGCAAGGAAGGTGGCAGAGGAGCACTGGAAGTGGCCCCCTCGCAGGACGCAAGACTCTACTTGGAATGACAGGGCCATAGAAGGGGTTATAGTGTGTTGTGTGTAAATAACAAGCCCCAGAAAGGCCATCCAGCCTCCAGCGAGAGCCTTATACCAGCGATAGGGAAGAAAACGGAGAAACGCACACCTATGGGTGCATTTAAAAGCAAAGCAGAGAAGCCAACTCGTTTCTTTCCCAAGGCTCCTTCTCCCCACTTGGGAGCTCCTCTTGAAATCCTGACCCACAAAGCAAGGGCTTTGCCTGGCTATTCCGTTTTGTGCCCCTCCTCCGATTTATTTACTTTTTAAAAAGCCGGATTGAAAAAAGCGATACAGGGTCGCCGTAGGAGCCGAGCCGAGGAGAGTGAGAGAGAGTGAGACAGAGAGAGAGAGAGAGCTGCTGAGTCTCTTTGCAAGAGGAGGCAGAGGAGGGGGCTGCCTCTCTTTCTCTGCCGGCCTGCGCTGGAGCAGCGGCCCTTGCCAGCCAGCAGCGCGGAAGGAGGTGGGTGGGAAATACATGGGGGGGGGGGAAGGAATCCATCGTACCCACAAGGGAGATTTGTATGACAGTAAATGGAATGGTTTCATTGGAAGTCGGGAATAAATGGGCCATTTCAACATTTAAGATTTAAATCTAGAAATCAGGGGTTCTAGTTTTGGGTACCACAAGTTCCCCCTGTGGCTTGTGCAGTCAAAGAGAGGATCAGAGTCTTGAGCTCTTCCTCTGCCTGTAACCAGGTTTTTAAAAACGGGGATCCTCCGTGTCCCACATTCTGGAGTTCTGCCTACAGTTTGGGAAATAGCTGATTGCCACTTCCTTTGAAAAGACATTCACTTCATCAAGCCCATCCATCACATTAAGAATTTACTGAACAGTGAAGTAGTTACTGGATGCAGCTGACAAGGACCTGAGAGAGATCTTTAAAGAACAAAAGGCAATGTCTGAGTTGGTTTAAGGATGTGGTGGAGGTTTGCAAGGATCACTTGCAAGCAGTAGAAAGATATGGAGAGATCTATTGAATGAATTACTATAAACTATCTTTAGCCACATTTTATATTTTACTTGTCTCAATGGATACTACTTCTTGCTCCTTTTCTCTGTATGTGTGCATTGTTACCTAAGACATTTTGTAGCATGAAAAAAACCCATGGCAATCAGTACTTTAAATTATCCACAGCATTGTGTAAACTCATGATAGGTATGGCAACTGTATTTTGACACGTGGACATTTGTACTGCCACATATCTAGAAATCTTTATAAATTAAAATATGCTAAAAATGCAAGTATAATAATAATGTTATGTTAAAAATATCTTTCATATGTATTGCATAACACTAAGAAAGTCATCAAAGAAGGATATTTGGAGGTTACTTGGACTGACATACCTGAACAGGATGAAGTGCTTTACGATTTTCTGCATAACACCTCTGAATTTGCTTGTGAAGTTTCTTGACATCCTGTATATAATACAATTTGTTTTTATACTGTTCTTCAGAGAAAGCATCACAAAATGCTTTAACCAAGAGAGTCAGAGAGACGCTAAATAGAAAGAAAGGAAGCTTTTAACCAACAGAAATTACTTCTAAAACATACCTGGAGAAAGCATACTAGAAGTATAGAGATTTTCTGAGCTCGCTCACTTTCTTTTCACTAGCTCATCACTCTAAAAATCATCTAGATAAAGCCAACAATCTGATTAAAGATATCTGGGCAGCAATGCTGTACACATGGCCAAGTATATTATGGCTTCAAAATGATGCCTAACTGATGCATAATTCTTTCTGGGACTTGTCTAATTTTAAATTCAATTTATTAGTAAAATATTAGTAAAATATAATAAAATTATGCAATGAAAAATGACAATATTTCTAAAATTAAACTATACAAGCAATTTATAATTTACACAATTTTTTCTAAACCTATTGAGAATATTGGTAGTTTTGTCATGTAACACTAACATACATATGACAGCCAGTCTGGTGACATGGTTAAGGAACCAGGCTGGAAAACAGAAGATCGTGGGTTCTAGTTGGGCAAGACATTTCCAAAAATCCTGTTAAAGTAACTGCAGGGAGTAGTCCAGGCAGTTGTGAAGAGTTAATGCTGATTCAAAGGCATACACACAAAAATGAATCATACATTTTGTACTAGGTTAAACCTTACTTCTTCGGTCCTGTTCCTTCATTAATTATACATTAATTCCTCAAGTTTTTAACATTTTTCCAAAAATTCTTTTGAATGAATTTAGTTCAAATATTAATTTCCATTGCTAAACAATGTGGTCAACAAAGTGCAATGTCACATGACTGCATCTCTTAGCAACAGCAATCCTAGCAGGCCTTATTACCATTGTTAAGTGAGGGTCATGGGTTATTTAAATGAGAACATCTCATTCACATTCTCACATTCTCATGATTGCAACGAGCCTGCCCCAAAATCAGTGTGGAAGTCGGCAGGAAGTCTCAAGTCCCCAGGGGCTTGCAGGAAGGAGGGCGAGTATTACAGAGTGAGGCAAGATGGAAGGATACTGCAATAAGTGCTTATGGGATGGGGATGAGATGCTGCTGTGAGGCATGAGTGTACATGGGCTTGGAATTGGCTGCTGTAGCAAGCTGTGAGTGCATGTTGAGTGGGGAGGAGAGCTGCTGTGATTGTGTGCAGGTTGGAAAGAGTGTGCTGTTGCAAGGTGTGAATGTATGGGAGCTAAAGAGAGATTGCTGATGCAAAGAATAAATGTGGGTAAGCTGGAGGGGATGCTGGTGTAAGGTCCAAGTACCTGAGGGTGGGGAAAGAGGGCTGCTGCAAGGCGCAAGTGTGTTTGGATGGGGGAAGGGTTGAGGCCTGACCTCATACCAGGGGTGGGTTTCTCGCCCCGTTCCAACTGGTTTGGTTGGAACGGGGCCGGTGGCATCCTCGTGCACGCGTGCGGTGCACGCATGCGTACTAGCGTCTGTGCGATACTCCAGCTGCTCCTGGAGGATCACGCAGGCGCTGTATGCGTCCTGCGCATGCGTGGAAGCACAGAACTAATCAAAACCGGGTAAGGAGCGCGGGCGGGTGGGTGGGCCCTTCACCGTTCCCGGAAGTTACTTACTTCCGGGTTTGCCGACCAACTGGTTCGCAGGGACCGCCGCGAACCGGTTGAAACCCACCCCTGCCTCATACTAACAGAGCACTGTAATTTCGAACAGTCACAGTCTGTTGTCATTAACTCCAGATTACCTATATTTTGGGAATTTTGGAAAATAACTTCAAAATCTAAATGATTGCAATGAGTTGACAATGACTTGATATAATATTTTAATCCATCCATCAGTTAAGACACTTGGAATTTGTTCTTAAATATCATTTCCATTTACCTTTAATTCCATTAAATTGTCAAAACTGCAGTCTATTATAAGCCGAAGTGGACTTGGAACAATATCCCTACGCATACGTTTCCTGACACTCCCTTCACTGTTTGATTCCAGCTGAGACTGGCGCTCCATTTTTCTCTTCAAGCGTTTTTCTTTACGTTTTTGCCTGAAATGGAAACAAAACTTTACTATATTACTCACTAATGAATCATGAGTCTATAATAATGAGTCACGAAGACAAAAAGCATATTTGAAATGTGGAAAGGAAGGCCAGAAGAAAACAAAAAGATTTGTAGGTATTTATATATAACCTATTATTTCATTTGTCCAGTAAGACAACCACTTATACAGTGTGAAATCAGATAGGTCATAAGAGTTTCCTAGAAGTCTTTCATCACACAGGATGAGAGAGAGTACACATTTGTTCACTCCTCTCCAATGTAAAGGAAGCAGAGAAAAGGACAGGATGACATCATATAATCCGCAGGCTTAGTTCTGAACTTTTTCATGGAAGAAACTGGGGAGCAATAAAATAAATCAGTCCAGAAATGCCTAATAATAAAATCCATCCTTTTTATAAGAAACCATACTTGCGCAAGACTCTTTGTTCTTCCCATTGTTTCTGCTTTATTAGCTTCTTTCTTTGTCTTTTTGACATAGTTTCAATATTCTCCATCTTTTCCAGTGGCAATTCTTTAATTTCTACCTCATCAACGTTACATTTCACCTTTTCCTCTGTATCAGTAACGGTGGTTGTTTTAAAGTTTTCTGGTGTCATTCTTGAAGACATGAGCTTCAAAGAAAACAACAACAATAATTTGATTATTAGAAAGCTGAAGCCTGAAAGCTGAACAGAATATATTTATTATTTAAAAATTGTACCTAAAATATATATTTAAAACTTGTCTAAAGCAGTTGAATATAAGGATTCTCTGCCTAACATACAAATTATGAAGGGGGGAAAATCATTATTTTATAATTTGTATTAAAATGCATACACAAACACATAGAATGCCAATAAACAAGAAATAGTAAACATTCAAGACATTTGTGATTGAAATAAACAAATAGATGGCCCAAAGATGATACAGAATTTTGTGGATTGTAATAAAACAGGAACATTCAGAGATATTAGTTACCCTGATATATCATACATTCTATTTTGCAACCATATAATAGCCATTGTATTATTTTCAGTTTAAATATTATCTGGAGTACGTCTCTATTTTATTACTTTTACTAGAGAAATCACAAACCATTTGATGAAATATCAGTAAAGAAAATAATAATGAAGAGTTTATATGGTTGCAAAATATAGCCTTGACACTTGACACAATGAAATGGAAAAATCCCCAAATCCTAAGAAACAAAACAGAATTGTACACTGAAAAATTGAAAAGAATTACCTCTCCTGGATCGTGACCCGTCAAAACCGCGCTCGACTAAACCACGCCTGACTAAACCGCGTCGCTGACATCATCAACAGGGCGACAAAGCCAGCGCGGAGAAAGAAGGGCGCTTTAAATAGCGCTTTGAAAGCAAGCTGATTCAACTTAAGGTAAGGGTTAGGTTTAGGGTTAGCTTTAGGGTTAGGTTAAGGGTTAGGGTTAGGTTAAGGGTTAGGATTAGGTTAAGGGTTAGGTTTAGGGGTTAATTTTAGGTTTAGGGGTTAATTTTAGGTTTAGGGTTTACAGCGTGCTTCTGTCTCCGCGCTGTTGTCACCCTGTTGATGACGTCAGCGACGCGGTTTAGTCGGGCGCGGTTTAGTCGGTGAACCCTCCTGGATGGCTACACAAGCATGCAGACAAACCAGGGGCAGCTTTCAAAGATTGTGTGCAAACCTGCACTGCAAAGAACCTCTTTCAAATGCTTTGTGTCAAACTGACAATAATAGGATATAAAATATCCATACTTTATTCCATTACTTTAAGAGAATGTATTTTCCTGAAACAATTTAAATTGCAAGAAATGATGACTTTCAATTTTCTCCAGCAGTGTCTGGGAGTCAATCCTGTAGGTCTAGCAGAAGCATTGAGCCCCACCCTTCTACATGGAGGGGGGGGGCAGGGAAAGGTAGGGAAGATGGTAAAACGTGATAAAATACTAGTTATGTCATTTCAATAAAAGCAACAGCAGCCCAAGGATGCTCACAATTTTATCCTTTTTTTAAAATTAGGAAGCCTGGACCTTCTAATTCTAACATATATTGAAAAGATGAAGTTTGGAAGGACAGATGCTTTATATCCTTTTGTTTCCATTTCAAATTATGAACTTTACCCATAGAATTCTGAAAGTTTCAAAAGTTTTTAGTGGTTAAAGGCAGGATGTTTTATGTCTCGAAAGATCAATTGAAATTAATTTGAACTGTGAATGCCAATACATATGTCCAGGCTCCACTCCTATGAGTTATTATTAAGTTAGAATATGAAGAGAGGAATGGAACCCTCAAAAGATTAAAATAATAAGAGAGACAGAAATGAAGTAAGGTGTCCTGGTACTATTATTTTAAATATTGGTTTCAAAATATGCTTTCATGTACTGTTATTAGGTAAAGATTCCCCTTGCACACATGGGCTAATCGTTCCCAACTCTAGGGGGAGGTGCTCATCTCCATTTCAAAGCTGAAGAGTCAGCGCTGTCCAAAAACGTCTCTGGGTCATGTGGCCGGCATGACTAAATGCCGAAGGTGCATGGAACACTGTTACCTTCCCACCAAAGGTGGCCCCTATTTTTCTACTTCCATTTTTTTGTGTGTTTTCGAACTGATAGGTTGGCAGAAGCTGAGACAAGCAACGGGAGCTCACTCCATTGCGCAGTGCTAGGAACTCGAACCACCAACATTTCTGATCGACAAGCTCAGTGTCTTAGCCACTGAGCCACCGCGTCCCTCGGTTATTACTGTTATTATTACCGTTATGTCAGTTATTACACCCTGAAAATTACCCTGAAAAACAAACCACAATAATAATTCATAAAGTGGTGTAAAGTGACAGAGAAGAAAGGGAGAATTGCAAGGATAAGGAGAACAGAATAATTTAGAGATGCGTTTGTTGGAATAAAAGTCCCAGAATTCTGTCAGAAATGAATCTTGGAAAAGAGGATTTATCTGCTAGTTCTTTCTTTTGCCAGCTATTTTTTAAAAAAAATTTCCACCTTGGGCTGATCTCAATGCTCTTAATTCAGATTTTCCAGGCCCCACTGTTTGCTGGGAGAGTACAGGCCAGGGGTCCCCGAACTTGGCAACTTTAAGACTTGTGGACTTCAATTCCCAGAATTCACCAGCTGGCTGGAGAATTCTGGGAGTTGAAGTCCACAAGTCTTAAAGTTGTCAAGTTTGAGGACCTCTGGTATAAGGCTCCTTTCAGCTCAAGCTTTCTAGCATCTGAGCGCGCACATTTTGGCCTAAGAGTCTCGTCACGTCACAGGAGGGACGATGTTTGAGGTGCCAGATGGCGCCTCTTTTGCCCAGCGTTTTTTTTTCTTTTAGGCCCTTCGTAACAGACGATCAAAGGGCGGTGGGCCGGGAGTCGCCTCGGGGAGAATAAGGAGCCGAGCGGTTCAGCCAGGCCCTGGACGGAGTCTTTGGCAGCAGGGCGGGACTACAACTCCCGTCGTGCCCCAGCCAACATGGCTGCCAGGCAGCGCTAGCTGGACAAAATCGGACTCGACTGCTGAAACTGTTGGGGAGGAAGGCTGAGAAGAAACGTGACTTCGCCACCGACCGAGCTAGGAAGAAGGATTTGTCTTTCTCTCTCTCCCTCTCTCTTACCTCGCAACCCAGCGCACGAACCAGGAGCAACGGCCACCGCCGAAGGACCAGGAAGCCGGGCTAGCCCTTCCCTCCACGCCCCTGACGCCCAAGACCGCAGTGGCGCCGTTCGACGCGGACTAATGACGCACTATCTCAGTCTCGTGACGTAGTAGGCGGGGTTGTGGTGGAAAAGCTCCTCCCCGGCTCCCCGCTTTTGCGTTTTTTTAATACTGTCGTTTGTTGTTTGGGAGGGTGTTAAATCAATTTTATTTTTTATTTTACATTTAAAAAGAAGACCCTACTGCCTTTTTAAATGTATTGACCTACAAACGCTTGTCTGAAGAAGTATTTCACATCTGGTTAATAATCCAGATGTAATTTAGTGCACGTGCTTTTGCTGTGCATAATTGATAAGACACTTAAGATAGTTCAGCGGGTTTCAAAAAATGCCCTTGGCTTTTGAATCTGCAGCATTAATGCCTGATTAGGAAGCCTACGTTACACAAGATATCTTTCCCATTCAAATATTTTCAACTGAGGATTTAGCGAAGAGGATTTAACTGTGAGAGGGATCTTGGAGTCCTAGTGGACAACCATTTAAATATGAGCCAACAGTTCTAGGCTGCATAAACAGAGGGATAGAATCAAGATTAGGTGAAGTGTTAATTCCACTTTATAATGCCTTGGTAAGGCCACACTTTGAATACTGCATGCAGTTTTGGTGGACACGAGGTAAAAAAAATGTGGAGACTCTAGAAAGAGTGCAGAGAAGAGCAACAAAGATGATTAGGGGACTAAAACTTATGAAGAACGGTTGCAGGAACTGGGTATGTCTAGTTTAATGAAAAGAAGGACTAGGGAAGATATGATAGCAGTGTTCCAATATATCAGGGGTTGCCACAAAGAAGAGGGAGTCAAACTATTTCCCAAACCACTTGAGGGTAGAACAAGCAATGGGTGGAAACTAATCAGAGAGAAGCAACTTAGAACTGAGGAGAAATTTTCGGACAGACCAATTAATCAGTGGAACAACTTGTTTCCAGAAGTTGTGAATGCTCCACCATTTGTCTGAAATGGTGTAGGGTTTCCTGCCTAAGCAGGAGGTTGGACTAGAAGACCTCCAAGGTCCCTTCCAACTCTGTTATTCTATTCTAGCTTATTTCATAGGTTGCAGAAGCAGATTTAAAATGAAAATTAATATATAAAATATACCTTCACAGAAAATATTGCTACATAGTGAGCTAATATATGGATAGGTTTCTTATAGAACTCAGCATGGCACATCACATTTTTTATCATTGGATGTTTGGGGATTGGTGGATATATTATTGTAAAAAAATACATTGCAATCACCAGATTACTACAAATGGTCATGACCGCTTACTGATCGTTGGAATCAAAAGGATGCATCTTAAATTGGATTAATCAATGGCCTGTGGCCATGCAGAGGCTTCAGTCACAAACATGTGCTCTCTGGAGCTCTGACTTTTAGTGGGTGACCGATGAAAATGCTAATGCTATTTATAGCAGGAAATTAAACAAGGTGGTTTCTGCCAATGGACAGCAATGATTGGCATAGGGTCACTGGGACAGAAGCAAAAGGGCAAAGAAGAGAAATGTGTGAGAGTATGTTTGAAAAGATCCATGCCTGTTTGCATGTCCATAATGATATTATCCACACTCTTATTACTGTAATGCATAGTGATTTTCTCTTTGGCACTAGGGTTTTCTTGCTTGTCTGGAAGCTAGTTGCCAAACTATTTGTATTGATGGTAATATATACAGAACAAATTTATAAATGACATTTCCCCCACTAAGCATTCAAATGAGGCCTGTGAGAAGTGCAGAATAAGACTGTTGGGTTTTCTTTTCTTTTTTAAAAAATCAGTTTGGTCAAAGAAACAGTAATTATCTTCATTTCATGATAATGGAAGGAGTTTTATGGTTTGGACTCTGGAAATTTATGACGGCGATAGGACTTTAACCCTGGAACGCTGGCCAGCAAGACTAAAATGAAATGTATAGAAAGGAAATGCTTGTTTAGGTCAAAGAGAACAGTACCATTTATATGAATAGCAATCCTGGAAATGGGAATCTGTTTGTTCTCAAAAGGCACTTTGATGTTCCTTGGAATAATGCATTCCAATTTACCTTTGAATTAATAGAAGCTACAATATCTTCCAACTCATAATTAAATTTAGATGTGTCCTGGAAAATCTAAAAATGGCATTTGTTGTGCCTCTGGATATGAGTTGTTGGAAACAATTGGATGGGGAAAACCAGTCTCTCAATCCTACCTTCTCACCATATCATATTTTGAATTTTCTTTTAGCTATTGATCAATGTGGAAAGCCTGATTGTGGACTAGAAAGGGGTTTGGCTTGAGTAATGCTAGATCAAACCAGAGGATTTTCTACTTCAGTAGGCAGCTTTACTTGGAAGAATTCTGTGACAATACCTCTAACACCATAATACATCAACACGTGCCTATCCCAGGTCCTTGGGAAGGACTCAATAGATGGATAAAAATGTCAGATCCAGTCTGTACATCCGGCTGACTCTGCAGTGAACCATAATGCAGATAGTCCTCGACTTGCAACCATTTGTTTAGTGATCAAAGTAACAACAAAGTTACAAAAGTGACTTATGAATAGTTTTCATACTTATGACCATTGCAGCATCGCTATGATCCTGTGATTAAAATTAGGATGATTGGCAACTTGTTCATATTTATGATGGTTGCAGTGCCCTGGGATCATGCGATCACTGTTTGCAACCTTCTGACAAGCAAAGTCACTAGGGAGGCCAGATTCGCTTTACATCTGCAGTACTAACTTAACAACTGCAGTGAGTCACTTAATTGTGGCAAGAAAGGTTGTAAAATGGAGCAAAACTCACTTAACTATCTTGCTTAGCAATAAAAATGTAGAGTTTAATTGTGATTTTAAATCAAGGACTACCTATAATCCTAAATTCTTGGGAAGAACTCAGTACCAACACCAGCTAAAAATCTGGCAGCTGTGACTTCACAATGTTGTGAACAAATAATAATGCAGTTTACTTGAAACAGCCTTACATCCTGCTGCAATACCTTTAATACCACCAAACAACAATGTCTGCCTATCCAAGATCCTTGGGAAAGACAAGGATCAAAAATGCCAAAACTAGTCTAAACATCTGGCTGATGAAGTGACCAACCATAATGATAAAATGTTTATGCTTCCTAACTCATAGCAACTTTGTGCAGTTGTTAGGTTTAAACAGAGAGTGTACTCTGGCTATAATTTCATTCCAGGAATGCTGCAAACAAGTGAAAATAGTTTTTCAAAATCCCTTTGCCACAACAAGGCAATAATCCATGAAGGGGTTTCAAAGTGTCTGTTTTCTGTTATAAATTAGGAATAAGACAGTGGCACAATAAAAGCATTTAGGGCAAAGGCATAGGAAGGACAAAATATGTTTTAAAGTTCTTAAAGACATAATGCCACACAGTGCAAAGATTTAAAAGAGTATTTTTTCATGAGGTTTATCAATCATATGTCTTTTGCAATAATTCCCATTGCATTTACAAAATATAAAAGAAGTTGAGCAAATGTACATATAATACGCTGGCTAACATTTGTACATCTTTTAGCATGTAATGAAAGCTTAAGAAAAGAATAAAATATTTAAACCCACATTATCTCAGTTTTCAATAATTAACTAGAAAGCCCTTTAATGAACTTAGTACCCAAGTGTGGAATTTGGAATCTGACTCTTACTACATCTAGATAAACACCATTGTGGCAGATAGAACTTCTTTGTAGATTTCATTTCAATCAAAGCAGTTACTTCACAATTTCCTTACATTAGTTCCAATATGATAATTTGTATTTTATGTAAGCCAGCCATGGTTCTTCTTACGGTGCTTTTCCCATGCATCATTTCCACATATTCAGCATCAGTCAAAGGTAAGTTGCTTTAATCTTTTGACTTGCATTAATAGATGTGTTTCTGTCTTTTAATGAGAGAAGTGAAGATACATTGTAGATTTTACTTATGTGAATCTCTTCTATCTAGATCATTTTGAATTAATTGGGAGGTGGGGGTTGAGGTGGGGCAGATTATGTTAAATGGATTGGTTTGTGAGACATCAATAGTTTGGAGCAAGTTAGGTCTTTATTCTTTTGGATTTCTGCTTTAACACTGAAACTATTCACAGGAATCTACTTAAAAAGGTTTAAGAATATAGTATTTCTAATCTGGGCCAGATTTTTTTAAACCAATGGGAATTATTTCTGAACAGTTTCCGCTGCCAATTATTAACATTTTATGTAGACATGCCCAATAGTTGACATGTATTTGCTTTTCAGGGCATGGAATATTTGTTGGTTTTGCAAAAATTGGTTGAGGGTGTCATTATCTGAATAAAGAAGAGAACTTTATTCCCACTAATATAGTTTTTGTGTGAATTAACTATATGTACATTTGCACATGCACACATTTAAACAATAATGTAAATATAATATATCTCATCAAAGACTTCACCTGCTATCCAGCCATTTTTTTCAATCTGTCTTTTTATATTTTTTTCATATTGGTCTGAAGTGATTCAGAATTAGAATATAATACCAGTGCAGCTTTTCAACAGAGATCTGTTTGATCTAATGTATGACAACTATTTACAGCAACGTTGTTTAGCACACAGTGCAGTGCATCAACTTCTTTAACTCTCCATGTTCTTAAGTATCTTGGAATGTCCTGTTAAAACAATGACAGATAATCTGCCTGTAAAATGTTAATGGTAAACCATAAACTGTTTAGATACTGGGTCTATCAATGAGAAAGAAAGGTAGCTAGCTATATTTGGAAGGAAGGGGTAGTTAAGCCTATCAGTCTACAGGAGTATAAGATAAACAGCTGCATAATGCAAGAGATCAAGATAGAATTTCTAGGTTTCAAGATGTATGTCTTTATAAACAGAACTATGTTCTTTTGACTTTGGAAGTAGGATATTTAGCAAGCATTAACTACAACTACAACAAGAGATTTAAAAAAATATGCTAGTATGGAGAGCCAATTTATAGGACTGCCTCTGTTCAGTGATCAAATTGAAAATGAGCTTAGTTGATAATTTAAATAGTAGGGTAGAAGAAATGATTCAATGTTTCATTCCAACTACTTTATTACAATCTGTGTGACAAGAGGTGATGGTTATATTCCATTGAGAAGCAAATACAGAAGAAACCACAAGCAAGAATGATAGAATGACAGAATAATAGAGTTGGAAGGGACCTTGGAGGTCTTCTAGTCCAAACCCCTGCTTAGGCAGGAAACCCTACACCACTTCAAACAAATGGTTATCCAACAGCTTCTTAAAAATTTCTAGTGTTGGAGCATTCACAACTTCTGGAGGCAAGTGGTTCCACTGATTAATTATTCTAACTGTCAGGAAATTTCTCCTTAGTTCTAAGTTGCTTCTCTCCTTGATTAGTTTCCACCCATTGCTTCTTGTCCTACCCTCAGGTGCTTTGGAGAATAGCTTGACTCTCTCTTCTTTGTGGCAACCCCTGAGATATTGGAACACTGCTATCATGTCACCCCTAGTCCTTCTTTCTATTAAACTAGACAGACCCAGTTCCTGCAACCATTCTTCATATGTTTTAGCCTCCAGTCCCCTAATCATCTTTGTTGCTCTTCTCTTAACTCTTTCTAGAGTCTCAACATATTATGAAATTATCTAGCTTACTCTGTGCAGAGATTGTAGCAAGGGACTACATACTCACAGTTTCATTTGGCAGAGTTTCTCCATGTTTTTCCCCCCAAAGTTGCTTAACAAAAATATAGTGGAATATCTGGCAGCACACCAGGCTACATTTGCAAGAGGTTTTAAGGACAAGGCTTTTCATAATTACTGGGTATTGCAATGAAAGTAGATTAGTCAATTTTAAAAATCCAGAGCGCTCTATATTTTAAAAAATATTTTATTTAATCACATTGTCATTTAACTGATTAAATTTTAGGTCTAAAGGTGGATGTGAACAAGAGGGTATGTCATTAATCACAATGGCTCCTTTCTTACTACACCCAGCAAGAAATAATAGGTGGAGTCTTGTCCTCATTGACAAAGATTTAGTTCCAGTTCATTAAAAGAGGTGATAAGGAAGGCATATTGAACTCTGTTCTGAGCAAGAATATCAGGTAACTTGGCTGCTAACCAAGTGTGGATACTCTCAGGTGAAATTCATTTTCTAGATCATCTTTGAATGGACTTTGGCACCTGCTTGCAGGGAAACTTGAGAGAGTACCTTGATCGTCATTGTCTTTTAAGCAACTTTTAGGTCCACTTGAAGATGCTGGTATATAGTATGATTTCAGGAGACAAATTGAAACAGTGGGCAATATATTTGGGGAGTTGAGTGCCCCACCTTTAAATTACAACCTGCTTAAGCTTATTTGCTTCAAGATATGATCAGCAAACCCTGCTGTGTGGGGTGTCCATCCTTTTCACACAACTGAGTGACAACTGAGCTTTCTGCTTAAGTCTTAAAGTTCAGTCCTTTCAAAACCTTTCATAGTGTGAGGATTTACTGAAGAATTGCTTCTGGATACATGCTCCTACTCAAATGCTGGCATAATCTTCCATTGACCTTTTCTGAGTGTCCCTGCTGAGTGACAGCAACGTGAGGGGCTCCTCGCTGTGGATGTCCTCTTTAAAAACACCCTAATCATTTTTTTAAAAAAAATCCTAAAGCCAATTTATCTTGGACCTTGCTTCAAAGGTGTGCCTAGTTGTCTCTGTTTTTAAATGTGGCTGCTTCTCTCTTATATGTCTTCTTTAATGTTTATTTTGACATACAGTTAATTTTTTTTGACGTGTTTGCATTTTAATGTCGTTTCATTGAAACATGAGTTGTTTTTTATTCTATCCTACATATTTCTGGGTGAACGCATTTCAGTGGGTACCATAGTTAGAAATCAGCTGAATAATTAAAAAAAATTAGGAGGGAGATGCAATTTATATAATTTCAGTGAGGAATGGATGGTGGCTCTTGGGGGGCAGGGAGGTGTGACAAGTAAAAAAAAAAGTGTCCATGGCTGAAACGCTGAGCCTTTTTTTGCACATTAAAAAGGTTGGGGATTCATTCGTGCCCTCATAACTGCCATATGCCCCTGGAAATGAATTCTGTTCAGCCTGTATTAATATACTAGATTCCTATTGAAGGCAGCTTTGAAAATGTGTCACATTTCATTTATGCTAGTAAAAGAATTATGAATAATACACTGAAAATACTCCCCCATATTTTTTTTGAGTTTCTGTTGGAGCCATTTGTTGCTTACAGAGGGAGGAAAAACATAAGCGATCATATTCTAAGCAATGTGTTCCTTAATTTCCTGCCCCAGATGAGAAGTGTAGGGTGGCCTTTTGCTTTTTTAAGATGTACCTCTATGTCAGTGTTTTTCTTCAGCTGGAGGCAGCCCAATTTAAACTTAAACAAATACAGGATAAGCAGTGATGCTAAAATAGAAGCCAGTGTCTGGAGATCAGATCATCTAGTCACAGAGTACCTCATAGTGATGAAATGCTATTATGGTGCTGTAGATCTAGGATGGACAACTTTGGGAAAAATAATGTGTTCATTGTGTAGAACTAGTTGTGATATGTGGTGTTCAATGCTTCCCTCCCCCCTCTGCTTTTAAGTAAAATAAAGTGCTTTCTGTTCCCTTGAAATAACAGCATAATGGAGTTGTAAGGGACCTTGTAGGTCATCTAGTCCAACCCTCCACCCAAACAAGAGACCCTACACAATTTCTTATTTTTAATATTTTATTACATCTACTTTCTTTAGTTTTTGACCAAAAGTGGACAGAAAAATATGTGAGATATACGCACATATGTATTTTTTTTCAGTTCTTCAAAAGTTTTATTTCTTTTAAAACACAAATATTTCAACATTCCTCAATCAATAAAACATTGAAGTACAATTTTTTTGTATGTCCCTCCCTCCCTCCATACCCCCAACCCCCCTCCTCCTTCCCCCCCCCCCCCCCCGACTTCCCAGAACCCGTACACGGTATGGATTTTTAACAAACACAGTCTAAAATCTATTGAGAAAAAAGAAACAAAGAAATTAATGACATTCTGCATTGACCTTAGCTTCTTCTTGCTGAGCTAACTTTAAACAATTTAAATCATTTCTGATCTTAAGCATAGGTTAACTGGAATTTCTTGGTCCCGTATTTATTTTGTATATAGTCAATCCATTTTTTCCAGTCTCGTTTATATCTCTCATTTGAATGATCTTTAAGATATGCCGATATTTTAGCCATCTCGGCTAAATTTGTGACTTTCAATGTCCATTCTTGAGTTGTAGGCAAGTCTTCCTTCTTCCAGTATTGCGCCACTAACAGTCTTGCTGCCGTTATTAGGTGCACATATGTATTTCTGACATACTTTTCTCTACATGTCTATACTGTCCTGAGTGTGTGCGTGTGTGTCACAGAAATTACTAATATCCTATCCTTGCTATGTAGGGTAATTTGTACATTAGCCAAGGGGAACTGCAGAAAAGCTAAAGGGCAAATAGCAGGTGGGAAAGTGGATTTTGAGTGGCAAACTGATGTGGGCTCTGATCCAAAACTGGATTACAGCAACAGATTGGGGTTCTAAACAGCCGCATTTCTTTTTAAAGAGCAGCGTTAAGCATTTTCAAAAATGTCATGTATAATGTTTAATTCAGCAATATGCAATTATATGGAAGCATGAAGAAGTCTCCATTTTTTTTTCCTATTAATCTGCCTTGAATGGTATTCTCTTAATTATACTTACATTATCTGTGCAATTATAACATCAGTTGTACAATTGTGACCTTTGGACTAGAGCAGGACTTAAAGTATGCCTTCATGGAAGATTTTTTTAAAGACTCTGTGATCTGATAACGATAAATGTAGAACATTAAATTAGCCTGAATATATAGATACCTAATGTTGCCTTCCCTCCATCTTAATAATTTATTATAAAAGAATATGTTTGTGCATTAGAATGATCGGATAATTGGGCAAAAGTGAAACCAAATTTATCATGACCACTTGGAGTTATAAGATGGAGTGCTTTCTATGACAATATTGGAGTTGTGTTAAATTTATTTTGATAGTATTGATATTTTGTTGCAACAGCGTAGAATCATAATTAAAATTACACAGATCCTTTTGTAATAAAATAGACTTTAATTAGGGAACGTGGTGGCTCAGTAGCTAAGGCACTAAGCGTATCGATCAAAAGGTTGGCAGTTCAATGTTTCCAATCCCTAGTGCCACGTAATGGGGTGAGCTCCATTTTTAAATATTTTTAAATTACTACCTGAAATATCTACCCTATTTCTTACGTCTAATATATTTGTTTATTGTCTACTATGTCTATAAGGGACATGGTGGCACAGTGGCTAAGATGCTGAGCTTGTTGATCAGAAAGGTTGGCAGTTCGGCGGTTCGGATCCCTAGAGCCATATAATGGAATGAGCTCCCGTTACTTGTTCCAGTTTCTTCCAACCTAGCAGTTCAAAAGCATGTACAAAATGCAAGTAGAAAAATAGGGACCACTTTGGTGGGAAGGTAACAGCGTTCTATGCGCCTTCAGCATTTAGTTATGCTGGCCACATGACCACGGAGACGTCTTCGCTGGCTCTTCAGCTTTGAAATGGAGATGAGCACCGCCCCCTAGAGTCGGGAACGAGTAGCACATACTGTATGTGTAAGGGGAATCTTTACCTTTAGACTTTAATTATCATTGATTTCTTATGTGTGTAAAATATTTCTATATTAAAAGTATATTTCTACTACTTTTCAGAGGGATTTAGTGAAATTACAGCAGAAAATACATCTGTAATGCTATAGTTTAATATTTTCTCCAAACTGCTTGCTGTTCTTTTAGTATAAATAGTGAACTAATGCTGTAAGACACAGCAAGTGTAAACTTAGAGCCAGCTAATGGTTAAAACCGCATGTGTTGTCTATGCCAAGAGTACTAATAAAAGGTACAGTCCCTGACAGCTGTCTCAGCTCGGGCAGCATAACTTTCTCTATTATACAGCACCATGAGTTAATTATAGAAAGTTGTAATGACAGACACTAAAATAGTTTATTCAAGTTGCATGTACTCATTTCTCTCTGCAACATGTTTAGATAACAGAGGGACTCTCTGCCTTACGTGAGAATCTCAACACACTGCATTAAAATGTATATCTAGTACTATTTAGGGAAATCTACATTTACATGAATAAACTCTGCAAATGTAACAGAAGGAGAATAATATTAATGTAGATTAATGTAAAGTTTTGCAGATGAAAACAGATACATATTAATTAAACCGGCAGGTTTAATTGTGAATTAGCATTAAAATGAATATTTGTCAGAGTTTTATAATCAAGTAAAATATATCAAATTATTGTAAGCTACTCTAAACCAGTAGATCAGATACAGCAAACACAAAATTATAAAAAAAGATAAATCAAATTTAAAAATACATTAACAGGCTAAAGATATTAGAATTTTTCTAACACAATCTGTGTTGTTCCCAAAGATGTATTAAGATCCCCTCCCCCCGCCAGTCTGTGTTTTATTTATTATTTCTGTGATCTTTACAAGGTCTATTTCTATGGTGTATATTTTGGCCTCTGCCAAAATACCCAAGGTAGTTTCAAATTTAGAGTACTATCATATTATTTAATACACGAATAAAAAAATAAAAAGCATGGGAAGTAGAGAGGAAAATAAGCACATTTAGATATATACATACATTTCTAACAAATGAAATACATAGCTGGCAAGCAATTATGAGGAGGCATCTTAATGCAAAGTTTCTAGTAAATGAGTGAAAAGATGAAGGTCAAATTGAATGATACACCTAGTGTGGGAGTGCAGTTCAGCTGCTATACCATTCAACCCAATAGCTACAACTGAGAGACCGCCTGCTGCCAATTACCTCCCACATACCCATTAGATCTCACAGGGTTGGCCTCCTCCGGGTTCCATCTACCAGCCAATGCCATCTGGCTATTACCCGGGGGAGGGCCTTCTCTGTGGCAGCTCCGGCCCTCTGGAATGAACTCCCCGCAGGGATTCGGACCCTCACCTCTCTCCAGGCCTTCCGAAAAGCCGTCAAAACCTGGCTTTGCCGGCAGGCCTGGGGGTGATGAGTTCCCTCCCCTCTCGACATGTATGGCTGTGCGACTGTTGCTTATTTTTATTATTTGTATTTCGTTTTTTATGTTCCCCTTTTTCCCCTTTTGAATTGTTCGCCGCCCTGAGTCCTCCCGGAGAAGGGCGGCATATAAATAATAAAATTCAATTCCATTCCAACCTCAGCCAACAGCCTTGCTACGTCTAATAGTAGAGATGGCCTTGAAATGGATGGATGTGATACAGGGGCATATTATTTCCTTTATAAACCCTGCCGCTGCAAAGTCATCTGTTGAAAGTTTTGTTGAAAGAATAGTATTGAAATGTTATTTACAGTGCAGCAGGTTATTTTAGAATGCTACCAGTAGGAAAGATTCTTTTAGCAATGGATAAAACTAGGCTCAGCCCAAAGATGCTGGACAATCCATGACCCATGGGTCATTATTGCAAAGATATTTCCTTTCCTAAACAGACAAAGAGAATGACCACAACCAATGGGAGCAGGAGCCACTTCTCAGCTTCCCCATTGAGTTTCCTTGTAGGAAGGTGAAGTGGTTGTCAGAAACCTTCCTTCCTTCCTTCCTTCCTTCCTTCCTTCCTTCCTTCCTTCCTTCTTCCCCCATCTCTCCCTCCCTCCCTCCTTTATATATGTGTGTGTGTGTATGTATATGTATATGCATATATAATATTTATTTTTATTTATATATTTTTTTCTATATTTGCGTAGGGCTTTCCTATATAAGACTGTTCCCATTTTTAATCCTGGAATGATGGTTTGGGTATGCTACTCCGTTACTCTTTCAATAAAAGTGACTAGTTTTAAGTAGAGTTTTAGTGCAAATATGATTCACAAAAGTTTGTTAAAAAGCATCTAGAAAGACTCTTAAGATTCAATATGAGGAACCTTGATGGTGAATTTGATCAGAGGTAAGTTTAAGAGTTGACTTAAATCTCTCATATTTAAGCCATGCTTTGGAGATAGGAATATAATATGGAGGCCTCTTTGTACTTTAGCTTATCACTGATGCAACACTTTCCACATTTTCTTTTCTTCATATATAGGCCACAATACTGGTCCTCGAATAAACAATGACAAATTATACAAATTTGCCTATTCCACCCAAGTTCTTTTCGACAGGGTGAGAGGTTTACCCCATGAGAGTGTGGGCTATCGAATTTCCTCTGGAGTGGATGTCAACTTAGTTTGGAGAAATCCCAATAATGACGATGACCAGTTGATCAAAATTGCGGTAGGCAATTATTGCAACATGATGTTATAAAAGCACTTTCTTATAATTTGGATAATGCAAGTTTAGTTAATGTAAGTCAGGATGTAAAATGTGATTAAATTCTACTTATAGAAAATATAGGACGCGTTTTGAAATGGAAGGCATTTAATATTGCACTGTTTACTTAGAAAGTATAGTTCGCGATGTTCCATGGTACATGCTGGGATACAGGTTTCAACATAAGGAGCTATCAGGCTCTAAGTTAGCAACTTAGTGAATTGAAGCCAAATGAGAAATATAGAGATTCTACTTAGAATTTTCCAATGTTTAAGGCTCATTGGGGAAGACCTGTCAATTATACTGTGTAGGGTTTAATCATTTCAGGTGCTTATGTAAACTCTCATTTAACAGAACAAAGGCCAGATTTGTAAAATCACATTATAGTAAATCAAAAACAAATAAATCACATTATGACTTAGTGTGCTGTGTGAATTCATTAATGTCTTTGGCCAATCTGTATAAGACTGATTGGTTTGCAATAATTACAATAGAAATCGCAGGTTACACATTGGTTTTGAAAAGCCACTTTGAAGTATACAATCAGTATACAGATAAAATACAAAATACATTTTGAAGAAAAGGGAAAGTAAGTCTGAGGAAATAAACTCCCACTGCAAATTAGTTGATTTTGTCCTATTTTATTTTATTGGGTTTTTTGCCTTTCCAGATTACAGATGTATCACTTGAAAATGTGAATGAGCGTCCTGTAGGAAAAGGCATTTTTCAGCAGAAAGACACCAATAAACTATATGAAAAAGAGCATCTTGCTGCTTTAAAAAGGCCTGTATTTCTGCATTGGATTCGTGGAAAGGTAAGAGAATAAGTAGAAAGGTTCGTTTTAAAGATTTTATATTCTCTGTCTCTCTCTTTCTCTCTTTCTCTCTCTCCCTCCCTCCCCCCTCTCTCTCTGCTGATTTGGCCTGGTTCAGATGAACCGGCAGTGGCAGGAGGCTTTTACCACCCGCCTGGATGCTTCTGTGCATGCGCAAAAGCATTGCGCAAGTGCATGCGTGCACTTGAGCATAAGCAAATCGGTAGTAAACTGGTTAGCAACCACTGGTGTGTATATGCCTTGAATTAGGGTCATGATATTTGTAAAAGGCTAAATGAGATGTACCCCAGTCATCATGTATTATATGGCCAGCACATGCTCAGAAGCTGTCTTGTCAGTTCCATGCAAACGATAGCAGGAGACGATTTAGTAAATCTCTGATAGCTAATATCGCTGGGCAAAGATCCACATTCAAAGCATACACCGCGATTAAGAACTTTCAATGGCATTGAGTGTCAGGGGGAGGGCAAAGAGCACAACAGTTTGCACAATCAAAAGTTCAGGTCTTTCTTTCTGCCTGCCACGACACATGTAGAAAGGGGTGGGGCATTAATGGCTGCCATCCTCATTTTAGAGCTCCTCTCCCACCAGTGGTTGCCCTTGAAGGTACACATGTAGCAACTGTGGGGAACTCTATACAACCAACGTGTCTTTTCCAGGATTGTGTGTCAGCTGCAGCTGCTTTAAGGTGAGCCCAACAAGCGTTACATGCACACCCACATGTTCATTGAATCACTTGAAATCCAGATCTCGGCCCAGCTCTGATAGAATCTACCTGGTCAATGTACTAAATCCCAGCATTTAAAATAAAAAAAACTACATCATCATGACTGCTTTGAGCATATTCTGTTAGCTGTGGAGTGGACAGATTGGCTTTTTACCTTCACTCTCTGCTAGAGCGAAGAAAATAAAATGTCAGGGTGGACAGTGTTTTTGGATGGAGAAGCTGCATTAGATCACATGAAAGGGGTTTCATGAGTGGAACTAGCTTGTGGGTAATCCATCCCCACATATCCACTCATGTCTTGGATTCTCCTTTCCAGTCTAATGCCACGGAGAGTCAGAATGCATCATAGAAAAGCAATTTGAATTGTGTGGGCTACACTAAACCTCCTGGGCCTTTTTTCATATTTAACAAAGAGCACAGGATCAAAGGCTGGTGAGCCCACTCTATATCAGATCCCGTGCTATGATCCCACTGATGAAAGCTTTATGATCTGAAGATGGAAAAATGGCATTTCGAGGGTGAATGAGAAGGACTTCAAATAAGGTTCACCTACGCGGCTTGAAAACACGTGTCCCCTCCTGGAAATAGAATACTGCTCTCAAAGGGATGCCAAAATGTATCAATGGAGTGCCATTAAGAGACAATGTATTTATTGTAGCCCTTATAAAGTACAGAATGGGTGGGAGCTCAGCAAGTTATAACTGCTCGAGTGCTAGCTGAAAGGACAAAGTCTTGTGGTTTAAATTCAGATGCAGCAGCCAGTGCAAAGATCACTCTGCATCGGACACGTCCCTGTGTTATTAATTTCGCTATAGTTCGTTTTTGACTGATTGCATAGCTTAGATTAAGGGCCAAGATATATGTTATCTCAAAATTTCTGCTGGGGTAGCAAAAAGGGGGTTACTATGAAATGTGAGCATATTAAGTAAATTTCATGCCATATCTTGATGACTAATCCGTGTACATGACTATTTTGAAATAGAACTAACATTAGTAGTGTCAGCCTGCCATCCTGTAGGGATATGGTGGCTCAGTGGTTAAGACGCTGAGCTTGTTGATCAGAAAGTTCAGCAGTTTGGTGGTTTGAATCGCTAGCACTGCATAATGGCGTGAGCTCCCGTTACTTGTCACAACTTCTGCCAACCTAGCAGTTCAAAAGCATGTAAAAATGCAAGTAGAAAAATAGGGATCACCTTTGGTGAGAAGGTAACGGCATTCTGTGTGCCTTTGGCATGTAGTCATGCCCGCCACATGACCACGGAGATGTCTTTGGACAACGTTGGCTCTTTGGCTTTGAAACAGAGATGAGCACCGCCCCCTGGAGTTGGAAACGACTAGCACATATGTGCAAGGGAAACCTTTACCTTTACCTGCCATCCCAGAGAGAGAGAGAGAGACTCATTTATTTTCACTTAATTAGGGGAGGCCATCATTTTGGGACACTTTTTCTTGGTTTCTGAGAATAGATGGTGGTATTAGGATTGGTCCCAGTCCACGACACCAACATCACCAGCATTATTGAGGAAGCATCTTGTGCAATCTCTATGGCAAAAATTGTATTAAGAGAAATTGTGTTAAGAGCTGAAGAAGCTTCTTGGATGAGAAGTGAAATGTCTTCAAAGACAAACCAGAAAGTCCAGGTGACTCTTGAAAAAGCACCTTTGGGACAACCATGAGCTGGATAACTGAGAATCTCCATAGAGTAAACGTTAAGAGAAACAGTAAATATTATTTTAAAACGGTTATGGGCTGAGGATGATAAAGAAATCATCATGAGAACATCATTGTCATCATCATCTTCATCATTTTAGCCATTGTCTATGCACTGCAGAATGAAGGCTTAAAAATATTTATTCTATTCTTTGAGGAATATGAAAGAAATCTATAGATTGTTTAGATTATGAGTTCTCAGAAAAACACACCATGCACCCCCTGAAGGCATTCACATCATCTAGAAGATTTCTGATGTGGCTCAAAATTCAATATCTTCTCCGTCTCTTCCAAAGATGCTTTTCCAAAGAGCTTCTTCAGTTCTTGGGTGAGAAGCAAAATGTTTTCAAGGAAAAAAGCATGAAAGTGTCAGTTGCCTTTTGGAAAAAATACTTTTGGAATAACCATGATCTAGATGATTGAGAATCTCCATAGACATCTCTCCCAATATTTTAGTGTGCTGTTGTCCAATTTCAACAAAGGATCTTGTATTTAAAAGAAATAGGATATATAATGTAACTTTTAACCATCAGTGATCTAGTCTGGTAGTGATTCTCCAGAACTTTGAGTAGCTAGGGTTTTGCCTTCTGATCTTTTTTAAAATTGAAAAAGTCCAGAACTCACTTTAGGGTGTGAAGATATGAGGAATTCTGAAAATTAATTTACAATAATCTGGAGGTTGCCAGATTGTGAAAATCTGGATAAAACCTTCTGCATTTAGTTAGTGTTAGTGTTCTATATCAGAGCTGGAAAGGGGTGCAATAGCTCAGTGATTAAAGACGTTGAGCTGACACCCAAATGCCGCATGATGGGGTGAGCTCCTATTGCTTGTCCAAGCTCCTGCCAACCTAGCAGTTTGAAAGCATGCAAATGCAAGTAGATAAATAAGTACCCTTTTGGTGGGAAGATAACGATGTTCTGTTTGCATCAGTATACAGTCTTGTTGGCCACATGGCCATGGAAGAAGCATCTTCGGATAAGAGTTGGATACCACTGGAAAGGGGAAATCTTTACCAAAGTTGGATACTCACCCCAAGAAAATAAAATCCATCCATCACTTTTTGTACTAAGGATTCTAAATCATTTGGTTGTTGTTGATAAATAATGACTGGAATTTTGGAGGACAGTTTTAAAATTAATTTTTTTCTTATTACAAATTCTCTCTCTCTCCCTTCACCACACTTTCTAGGTTAAAAATTTCTACTGTTATGAAGATGAACCTTCTATTATCAAGAACGTTAAGAGAGGCCTGGTTAGCTTATTTCAAATACAGCTAAATTCTGGATCTACAAGCGAGGTACTCTATTCTGTCATGCCTGCTAAATGTATTTATTTGTCTTGATTTTTAATAGGAGAATACTTAACATATTACATTTATTTAATTGAGGCACCATGCAATTCTAAATTGACTCTGGGTTGTGTACATCGTAATCAAACAGCATAGAAAAATGCAATAAAATTATAAAAACAAAGGAGTAAAGAGAATAAAGAACATGAACAGATAGGATATTACTCTGGGAAACAAGATAGATTTTTGTAAAAATTATAGAAGCCCTTTCTAGGTATATGTTTACATTTGGGCAGAAATTAATGCAGTGAATGCCACCTTCTCAAGGTTGACTCAGCCTTCCATCCTTCCGAGGTGGGTAAAATGAGGACCCGGATTGTTGTTGGGGGCGATATGCTGACTCTGTAAACTGCTTAGAGAGGGCTGAAAGCCCTATGAAGCGGTATATAAGTCAAACTATTGCTATTGCTGCTAAGATAGGAATATAATTTTGTTTGGTTCTACTCAACTATAATTTATTTGTTGAAATCATAGTTGACAAACCATGACTCATTGGGATACAAATACAGCTAATATTAGGTGCTTGGTTTGTAGAGTTTCTACACAAATGTCAGTTCTAAATTAAACAGAACTATCTGATTTACTTTAGTGTTTAAATAAGGCCTCTTGATGGCCAAGTACCTCTAAGATCCCAATGTCAACACATATGTCCTGATGTCATTGTGTCCAATGCCATTATAGTACATGTGACATCATTTGCCCTGCCTCTCCTCCTTGTGCAGACATCCTTGCTACAATTTATTTGGAAATCCAGAGTAAAGGTTAGATTAAGACAGTATAACAATAAAGGCTTATAGAGAAAATTTGGACCTCTTCCTGTCTCCTCTTTGATGTCAGAAAGAAACATGAATAGTCAAATCCTTAGCAAATATTTACAGTTGTAATGTTAGCATTGAAGAACGTTGACACAAATTAGTCAGTTTTGTTTCTTGTGAACAAATTCATGGCATCGTGTACTTTATGAACACATGTCCAATTGTAGCTTAATGAACAGAACGTAGTTAAGCAAACAATGCCTTAATATTATACATTAACTAGGGTTTAATTAATATTAAGCACTTCTTTGAAATTATCCTACAGGTTTTAAAAATGCAAACAGTATCACTCTAGTGGGAGCTAGAACTATTGGGGTTGCAGATCTTTCCTTCACCAGTTATAGTCTTAAATAAAATTCCTTATCTGAGGTGAAATTTGCCTTAGGTAGAAACCGAGTTGCTTTATTGCTAAAGTTGCATGATTATATTAGCTTGCTATTACTTTGGGGATATTTATAATGAAAAAAAGAGACTGTTTTGTATATATAAAAAAGTTGGTCAGCAAGTCTTTGATACACCAACATGTTTATTTCATCTGTTCTCTAGATTGATATCTGTGGAAAATGCAATGTGACTTATCAAACTCGACAGAATCAGATCACTAAAGTGAAAGCCCTGAACTCTTGCCAATTAAAACAGCCAAGTGTAACTAACCACAATCAGGTACAGTAGGGTACACAACTTTTCTACAATGTGGTTAATTCTTGGGTTTTAATTTTGTGGTCCCAATCCTGCAGAAAAACGCAAGTCAGTTTAGAACCTTTAGAACTATGACAATTAAAATTACATTTTTTGTCTGTTAGGCAAAAAATCCCCAAAGGTTCGAATAATACTGAATAAAGAAAACATGGGTTTAGGGACAATGAAAGCTAGTATGGTTCAATAAATACTTTTTCAAATTTCTTAATCATTTATTGATTTTAAAAAAAATCATATACACCAGAGGTTATCCTAAATTTTGGCCACTGATTCTACTTGATTTGTGTTCTTTTGTTTACCGTAAAACTATGTTAATTGATTTGATTCCATGTTATAATTTAGAACAAGATACATTCAAATAATTTTATATCCGTCAAATAGCATTAGAAAAAGAGATTGATGTAATTTGGAAAATTAGCTTCTAATTTTATTTATTTATGTATTTGTATTTATATAAAATCATTTTTCAGCTCTTCGACGTAAAGAAAAAATCCACTTCCGCTGTAATTTATATACTGGAGGACACCTTCATTAAATCTGTGCGGGCTGAAGAAAACCATATTTTTAATTTGAAATCTCTGCAACTTATTGATGCCAAAGTTATTTCAAAGTAAGGTGATTTCTTTGTCTATTTTTCAGAAAATTTCCAATGGTCAACTCCAATTATGAATGCTTTTAACTTTTACCTTTATTGATATTCCAAGTACTATAATTTAAAAGCAATGGGAAAACATTTTGAAACCAATATTTTTGTATATAATTCAAGAAGCTTAACGTGTTTATTATTGCAACCATTGTTTTTGTATTAATTGGGCTTGGAAGAAGCGCTTTGCAAACATATAAGCAAAGCATATATCCTCAACACATTAAAACAGATGATCATTAAAATACTTGAGTGGCTACCTAGAAATTTCTCCCTAATCGGGGTGAATGCATATAGAGATATACTTTAGCCCCAGCCACTCATGTAGACAGCCAAGGATGGCTTTCAAAACAGCCAAACAAATTCTGCAAATGATACAGCTGCTTTAATAATCCAAAGAGAGGTACTTTGTCATTCTCAATTGCAAGACTCTTCATCTGAATGCTTGATAGAGCCTGACTTTCTCCTGTTGTTCTCAGGAATATCAAAATCCACGGATAATCTGTCAAATCTAAACAAATATTTTTTTCTGTTCTGTTTTTTTAAAAATGCTGCAGCTCTACATAATATCTGATTCCTCATTTGCATGAATTTTGCCACAAATAAATATACCCTTGCTGATAACCATTACTCAACTTTATATCTCTTGTGGCCCTTGCCCACACATTTTAAGCTGTTTGTGTTAAAGGAGGCATACTTGTTGAACTGCTTGCTTATATGTATATATACAGGCAGAAACTGGAACTGAAGTCAACTGAAGCTGGTCCAAGAATGAAGGTTGGGAAGCAAGTTGCCAGCATTATAAAGGCTCTGGATTCAAATTATGTGGCAATTTCTTTGATGGCAGACCCTGTCTCTTATGAATGCAAACATTGTCCATCAGTAAGTCATAAAGAAATACATGAAAAAATATAACAGTTATGTGCTATTGAAATGGTCATAGCTGGAAAAAGGTACCTGAAGAAATTAGAGAATTTGTGATTACTTTATTTGGGAAATACATTCACTGCTACTGTAGTTATGCTTCTGAGCCTAATTCCAAGATTTTGAACTATATGTGAATAGTTTTGAAGGCCTTGCCCCATGGTGCCCTATTCTTCTCCAGCAATCGAACAACTGACAATTCTATCATGCAACATTGCTTGACCCATCTCAGGGAAACCTCACAAAGAATGTTCATTTATAATTCATCTATCCTTCCTCAGTATAATTGTAGAGACTAAATTTCCAATAATTCAGGAGGAGGAAACTTCTGGGGTTAAGGTCACACTTGGCTTTTAAATGGCACATTGGGGACAGACTCCCAAAATTGGAGGTTTAACACAAACATTTTAACTTTACTTTTAAATTTTAAAATGAAAATATATTTAATAATTAACATAATCATACCTCATATATTTACAATATTTTTCCTTGCTAAGTATTTCATTCAACACAACTTTCAGAGGAGCTATAAGCGTCACATACAAGATTTTGAAAATGTGGGTCACATGCAATCCCAAGGCCTTGGGTCATACATTCTTGGCTATAAAGCAATATTTAGCATAGGATATATAGGGATGCTCAGCTAAAGTTTATAATCTCCAGCTGTGTCCTGAGCTATTAGTACTCCCTTGCCATTCATTAAGGCTCCAGAAATAGCTTCTATCTCAGTCATCATCATTGCTTCTGTATGTTTAATTACAATTCAGGTAAGGTGAACTTGTACTGCTGAAATTATACTAGCGCTATTTGGAATTAGCATCTGCTACTATTGCTTAATAACCCTGGCCCAATAAGAGAGAGGGTATTTCAGCAAAGGCTGAGCTGAGCTCCTAATTTCCTAGTTAGGAGAGCTGCAATAAACATTGCTGGAAGGAACAGCTGAGCTTTCTCTAAAGAATGCTGGAGATAATACTGGATAACAGAAATGGCTGTATATGGTAGCACTGGTCAAAATATTCACTCAGTTCTATACTGGAAGTTGTTTGAACATTCAAACTTTTTTTTCACTTGGCAGACGAAACTTCACAAGATGTTTCAAAGATAAAAAACAGATTTTTGAAATTAGACATCTGAAGATTTAAAATAATACCAGCACCAATATTGTGGGTTTATTTAATAGAAGATTTTATGGAATGTTACGGGATTAATTCTTAGTGAAGTGTGTAGCATTTATTTATTTTTATCCAGAAGAGTGTGAATATGTAATATGCTTGATAATCAAATGGTGTCAAGTGGAAAGATAGTTCCTCAAATCAAGAGTTATTTTACAGTTCCATTCTCTCTCCAATGTGGATATATGAATTCAGTACACATATGAAATAGATGGAGCATTTCATCACAGGGTTTTGAGCAGGATGCTATCAGAATACTTATATGTGAAGGTCTTGCTCTCCTTCAGTCAATATTGGGTTGAATGAGCTACAGTAAATTAAAGCTGAATCCAAATGAAGCAGGTGTGCTTGTGGAATGGGGAGAAGAGTGCCATTCTTGAAAGTTTGGGAATGATTCTGGATCTTCCGTGATTGATTACTCTAAGGCAGTAATGGCTAACTTTTTTGTCCTCACATGTCGAAATTGTGTGCATACGGATGACAGCGCATCCGTGGTCACACCCACAATGCAATGCGCCGTGTTCTCCTGCTCATGCGTGCATGGCCCCCTGTGCTCCCCCCTCCCCTGTGCATATGCATGACCTCGCCATGTGCATGCGCACGACACCCCCCCCATGCCTTGTTTTGGGCCTCCCTGAAGCCTCCTGGGACCAGAAACGGGCCGCAGGGAGGTGCCACTCCCTCCGTGCTCCCCCCATGCATGCACGGGCAACCCCACACACCTCCCACATGCACACAGAGACTTGAAAATCAGCTGGCCAGCGGGAGACATGCACACATTTGTGGTGGACCTGAGCTTGGCAACAGCTCGCATGCTCACAGAGAGGGCTCCGCATGCCACCTGTGGCATGCATACCATAGGTTTGCCATCACGGCCCTAAGGTAACAGCCAGGTCTGTTATAAGCTTTAGCTAGTATGCTAAACCTAGAACTCACAATCCACAAAACCCCCTAGAAGATCAATGACGCCTCTGCTACTAACATTATTGTCAGCCCTTGAGGAAAACCAACTCAGATTTCTTATGAAATATTGAAACTCTGCTTTGTTAATAACTCAGTCTTCGAAGACTGACAGTATTTCCCTTTCATTTGCTCCTATACCAAAGAAAGTCAAGGCAAGTCAACGTTAAGCTTCTTTCTCATACTACCTGGTCTTCCTGAGCTTAATTGGCTGTTAATTTGGTTAACAACCTTGGCATTTGCAGAGCCAACTTTGTGGTTTGGCATGGGGTCTCAGTTTCTTTTTGCATGACATATCAAGTATTACTTATTACCTTTAAAATTTTGTAAAGGTTTGAACCAGGTTAGCTATTTTATAAAATCCGTTGGTCAACATATTTCATTTCTCTCACAAATGTTTTTTCTGATCACCTCAGGTTTACTTTCTCATTCCCTCCTTCTGATTTCTCGGGGGGGGGGGGGAATGAAAAAGCCTGATTGCATCAAAAGGTCAGGCCCTCTTTAGAAAACCAGGCTAAAGCTGGAGAAGCTTTGGCCTTTCAGCATTTATCAGAAGAGAGTAGGTAATTTACCAGGCCAGTTTCAAGCAACACACAGAGGACAAACTTTTTAAGGGGCAAAGGTTCAAATTGTGTTTCTTTCTGGCAGCTGTTTCAGCAGTGGATGGTCATTCGAAAACAGCTTGAACCAGATAATCTTTCAAAAGCCGATGCCGCAAAAGGATTTTTGGCATTTATCGAGAGCCTGAAGAAAGCAACAAAAGAAGAAATCTTACAGCTACTGAGAAATGAAAATAATACAGAAATACTGTGAGTTACTGGCAATGGGTTTCACGTTTTCTGCAGTAACATCTCCATTCTAAGTTTCAGTAAGCTTTGGAAAAAGATTTATTCTATTTTGTAAAGTTATATAAGATTAGACTTATAAGTCTTATATAAGATTATTATGGTCAACATGAATAAAATACCAAAGCACTGTTGTGGTTCTTGCTTGTTAGCACAATGTGCACTGTTTTCAAGCCTCTATGAACTAGATCAGAGGTTCCTGTGTCTTTTTCTGGCTAAGCCATAAACAAATCACTAACAAGCCAGCTAATATTATTATCATTATCACCAAATAATTTCCTTGTTACTCAGGCCTTATTATCCTGGTTTCAGATCTAACTTTGAATTGCAAAAAATATGCAAAATCAATAGATGGCAGAAAAGAGATATAGAACAATGCTAACATTTTGCTGGCAGCTAACGTCTGGAATTTTTTTTAATGCACAAACCTGTTGTGTAGCTGCTCAAACTGAACAGTTAGTAACATGAAACATTCTCCAGGTAGTCCTGGCATAAAAATAGCAATTGGGACTGACAACTCTATCAGTCAGCCATGTGGATTTCACATAATCACTATTTGCAACTCCTGCCAGCTTTGCTTGACCGAAGCCGGCGGGAAGGTTAGAAATGACAATTGTGACAGTGGTGCACAGCAACCATTGTAATTACCAGATAGTTGCCAAGCATCTGAATTGGGATCCCATAATGGTGGGTGGGGGGAGTGGGGACGAAAGCTATGACAAGCACAACCACAAGGACCAATTTCCTTATTTAATGCTATTGTCAGTAAGAAAGGACTACCTGTAATCCAATACATGTATTAAAAGGAAGACACAGCAACAGCAATGTGTTTTAAAATAAATAATTATCGACTTTTTATTTCTCTGCTTGGCCTCCATACAGACCCCAACTAGTTGATGCAGTGGCCTCCACACATACTTCATCCTCTCTGGAAGCAATGTTGGATTTTCTGGATTTCAAGAACAAGAGTGAATCTCTCCTTCAGGAACGATTCCTCTATGCTTCTGGTTTCACTTCTCATCCCAATGAGTTATTACTCAGATCTTTAATTGTAAGTTACCTATGACAGTCAAGGAAATATGACTATAGCATGTTTTTAAGACCATGGTTGCCCCCCCCCCCCGAAACACCCTTTTTTGGAGAACTGAACATGAGCTTTTGAAAGTCACCTGGAAGTGAGGTTCTTTGAATCAAATGAGACTAGCTTTTGACACAGCCTTTGGTTTCAGTTGCAACATGGTAAAAATAATAAAGTAAAAATAAAGGCCTTATGAATAAAGCTAAATACCAGTAAGTGCATTTGAATTTTTTTAAAAAATCGGTACTATTAGGAAAAATGCACATAAAAAAGTAGCTAAAATTCCTCTTCTTCCTGGCATGCAATTATCACTAAGAAAAATACTTCAGGGATGCTACTTAATGGGATTTTTCTCCCCTCTAATGCTAATATTAATGTGGAAAGAAAGAGATGCTTATCCGAAGTTATGAGTGGAAAGGGTGTTTAAATTTCCCCACCTTTCATACATCAGCATACATCTCTCCTGATTTTTAATTAAAAACCTCATTTTAAATGATAGCCAAAAGCTGCTCTATGGAATAGCAGATCTGGTGGTTTCCTCGGGATGAGATGGATATCAATCCATCATTGATCCTTTTCCATTCAGCAGAACTGCTCCAATTCTTCCTGAGAATATTTTGTTCCCAAATCACTGACTATTTTATATTTTATAAAAGACTATCTGTTGCACAGCACATTGGTAGGTAGGCTGATCCTTCTTGAATAAGAAGCATTATTCCCTCCAGTCATAAAACAGGACTTGGAACAGTTCCTTGAGACGATTGGTATTTATTTATTTATTTATTTATTTATTTATTTATTTATTTATTTATTTATTTATTTATTATTTAATTCAATTTACGTGAACACCCATCCCAGATATGTCTCTTGGTGGCTTCTAGGAAATCAAAACAAAATCAAAAGATAACAAATAAGAAATGATATAACAACTTAGATAAAACCAAGCAAACAGCATGAATATGGGCTCAACCACGTACTTAGGTCCCAAGTTTGGCAAATTTGGCAGAACCAAATCTTTAAAGCCTCAGAGAAAACCAGTAGGGTTAGGTCATGCTAGCTTTGTATAAGCCAAATTTCAGAAAAAACATTTGTGCGAAATCCCACAAAGGGATCGTAGATATTTTTAATTCTTAGATTTAAGGGGCCAATGCTAACATTGTTGACTTTTTTTTGTAATACAACAGAATAAATACAGGAGTCCAATTGGTAACAATGAAATCAGAGAAATGGTTATTATTATTGCCGGCGCACTCATCAGAAAACTGTGCAACGTGGGAGGCTGCAAACTGCCTGTAAGTGTTTTCTAGTTTCCTACAAGAGTTTAGGTATCCTGCTACAATCTCAACTATTTTACAACGGTTGTGCTAAAAACCAGCATTTACCTCCAGTTTTTGGCAAAAATATGCCCATAGTAAAGCATTGGTTTGTTTAAAGACTGCCACAAAAAAAGATAATAAAATTTTATGATTGGCGTGACTTACAACCTAAAGGAGCAGATTCCATTATGGGTATAAGTTGAAGACTTATGCTACCTGTATGCACTTAATGCAAATATGAAACTTCATTTAAGTTCCTCTGACTATTACTGACTCCAATTATTAAGTTCCTGTTTGCTTGGAAAAAAGACCTTGCTTTCTCCGTCCTCTGACAATTTCCCTTTCCTTTATTCAATTTATGCCCCTTGAGAACTTATCTTCCAAATAATTCTTAAGTTGTTTTCCCGACTCCTTTATTATCTCTCATCCTTAGTTTCTTCTACTTGTGTCAGCCTCTTTCTGCTTTCTGTTTTCTTTGCTTGACTACTGCTGTAATATTATCCATCCAGGAAAGGATAGCATGGTCACTGGGTGAGGGAGCGTGTCACTTCCATATACTGCAGAGTACAATGGTATGCTATCTGGGCTATATATAAAAGGCCCATGGTAGCAGCCACAATAGTTTTTTGCTCTTAAAATAGCTCACAGATGCTTGCTTCACCTCCCCTACTCCCATCCCAAATTAGATGTAGACAATCTGCAAGCCACATGTGGCTCTTGGACTAATTTCCAAAGCCCACTGCACAAAATCACTTCAACCTCTGCAAAGAGATTTTTGCCCTTTTTCCATTGGTTGCTACTTGGGAAAGAGAAGGGGTTGTTAGAAAGAGAATAAAAGGAAGATATGAAGCTCTTTCCCTGTCTCCTAATGGCATTTCCACATACTATTATACCTCCCCATTATGTAGGTCCTTACCAAAGACTCTTGAGGAAATACAGTCCTTAACAGAAAAAGATTTGCCCATCAAGACCTGAAGAATAGACCAATATGTTGCTTTCCAGTGAACTCCTGCCCAAAGACTTAAATCAAAATGAATTTTATATACATAATATTTTGATTGAATACTTTATTACAGGAGTGTCAAACTGAAGGCCTGCAGGCCACATCCGGCCTGCGGGGTGCTTAGATCTGGCCCGTGGGGTCACTCTAGAAACAGCAGAGGATTGGCCCATGGTGCCTCTGCCAGCAAAAACAGAACTCAGGGAGGCCATACATAGCCCACCCAGGCTCCATTTTCGGCCTTGATGGCCTTCTGCAGCACTCTGCCGGCAAAAACAGAGCATGGGGAGACCACATGTACCCCCGGGCTCCATTTTCACTGGCAGAGGACTGCAGGAGGCTGTCGTGATTGAAAATGGAGCCTTGACAAGTGACGTCAAGCTGGACACACCCACCCTGGAGGCACCACCCTCCCCCTAGTCCCCTGATGTCAAGCACAACCCTGATGTGGCCCTCAATGAAATCGAGTTTGACGGCCCTGATTTATTAGAGCCATCAAATCTAAGAAGAAAGCCCGATGGAGGACTTGTAATAAAGTGTAATATGGGTAGTCCTTGACTTACAACCATTCCTTTAGTGACCATTCAAAATGAAAGTGACACTGAAAAAAGTGGCACAACTGTTTTTCACACATACGGCTGCCGTAGTGTCCCCACGGTCACATGATCAAAATTCGGATCCTTGGCAACTGGCATGTATTTATGACGGTTGCAGTGTCCCGGGGTCACATAATCCCCTTCTGACAAGCAACGTCAATGGGGAATCCCGATTCACTTAACAATTGGGGCAAGAAAAGTTGTAAAATGGGGAACAACTCACTTAACAACTGTCCTGCTTAGCAACAAATTTCGGGCTCAATTGTGGTCATACGTCGAGGACTACTTATATATTGTTTTTGAGTCATAGTTTTCTTTAAAAATTTCTCTTCATTTTACTACAGTAGGTTCCCCTAAGTTCTCTTTGGTGCACTATTAATATAGTGGGGTGGATTCTTTCCAGGCTGTTGTGGAAGCCAAGAAACTGATATTCCAAGGCTTGAATAAAGCAGATAAAGCTGATGATGTGAAGATGTTCCTTTTGGCACTGAAAAATGCCCTTTTGCCAGAAGCTGTTCCTGTGCTGCTAAAATTCGCTGAGTCAGGAGAAGGACCTATCAGCAACATTGCTGTTACTGCGCTACAGAGATATGATCATTCATCCATCACTACTGAGGTAAATAAAAAGCACACAAGGTTTTTTAGGAGTATTGGATAATGTTGGTCCTTCATTTAGAGAGAGAAGTTGTAAATACATATATGTATTTTACCAAAGAACCCACAAAGATTATGGAGTTCTCGTGCAAAATTCAAGAGACTGATGAGTCTCTTGAACTCTTTACGGGTTTTTTTTTTTAATATCAGCAACCATTTTAAGCACCAGTTGTCATTCTGCCTTTCCAGAAAATTACCCCAAGTTTGGCTAGAATAGATCATCAAATCTTCAAAATGTTGAAATCTTGAGCTATGAAACCTTATGGAATTTTGGTGATTCTCATGTTAGAGTTAAAAATTCTTACAATTAAAAATGTAATTTTAATGGAACTTGAGCAATTTACATACACTGTCTGGATTATTGCAAGCCCCATGTTGCCAACTCTTGTTTTAAAATTTTCTATATCTAAATTTGGAAAAGCTGCAGGCAAGATAATCCTTGGACAGCCTCCTTACTTTCAGATTTTCCTTCTTGTAATCTTGATGGAAATGTTTTATCCAAAGACTAAAAATGAAAAATCTCTGATAATTCTCCCTATTAGAAGGAAGGTAAACATTTATTGAACAGAAGGTGAAAAGTTAAAAGAAGCATTTATCAGAAGAAGAAAAATAGGATTCGAGTGATGATTATGAAAAATCTATATATAGATTTTAAATCTATATATAGCCAAATTTAAATTATTCAATTCTTGTCCATTTCCACATTTTCTGTGAAAAGGTTTGGATGCCTTCCTCTTTTGTGACAAAAGAGTAGTTTCTATATATTCACTGTTTTTATAACTGAAACCACTTTTATCAGGATGGGATCAATGGTGGGTCCCAGCAGCTGCTACTGCCAGCTCGCTCAGGGATGCGCCTCATGCACGCTTGCACAGTACAACAGAAATTGCTCTGCACATGCGTAGAAGCCAAAAACAAGATGGCAGCGCCAGAAGAACTGGTTTAGGGGCATGGCAGGCCTGGGTCACTGCCAGTTACAGCAACCCACATCGCCAAGCTACTATCAGTTCTGTTTGATCGGGTAAAGGAGGCACAAAAGGCTTCAGTAAACAACAGCTCTTTATTGCAAGTCAAGTAAACATCTGGCTGGAGAATGGTTGAGCAGCATCCCCTTTTAAATTTCCAATTTCCAATTTTAATAGATTTGTATGCCACCCAATCCCGAAGGACTCCGGGTGGCTTACATAAAAACAGTTTAAAAGTATTTAAAAAAAGTTTAAAATACAAGACAGAAATGAATTAAAAGAAGGACACAACATGCACTCGATCTTAATGGGGCTGAAGCTCAGTCAAGATCAACAGACCCAGGCCTGCCGGAACAGCCAGGTCTTAACAGACTTACGGAAGGCTGAGAGAGTGGTCCTTAAAGGGATCTGTCAGACCTCTTGACCAATGAGATTCAATCTCTGTTCCCGCCGGAACAGAGGATCTTGGTGGAAACCTCTTGCAATCTGACAGTGGTGGGGAATATCTAACAGGTTCAGCCAAACCAGTCCGAACTGGTAGGAACCCACCACTGGGTGGGAAGTAACTCTCATATACATTCTAGATGTGTTGAGTTATAACTTGCATTAGCTTGAACATAGTGGGAGTTGTTATCCAATAAATCTTTAAGGTTAGAAAAGGGTGTCTCATTGATTGCTCCGGATATGGGCAGAAATATATTTAACATTTTGGGAGAAGAACCATGATTTGGTCTTTCCGTGTATCTGTCACAAGAACTATGAACATGTTGTATGATCCAAGGTGAAGTTCAGTATGCAGAAAGATGAAAAAGAAATGAGATCAGGGACTCATATTACTAGGTTGTCTAACAATTAACCTCACAGCTTTCAAGTTTGATGCTTGATCAATATTTTGATATTTCAATATATTTCAATATATCAATATTTTGATATTTTCTACTGCCACCTAGTAAGATACATGTCAACCAAAATTCACTAATTTTTTCATCCAATTTGAGAGAACTGGGGGGTAATAGGTTAAATTCCTCGATAGTTATTGATCCTGACACAATTATTTGAATTTTGATGCTATCCCAGTACACAGAAGCTATAGCATCTGAAGTTTCTTTTGAAAAAAATCTATCTGGTCTCATTTATGAGTAAATACATAGACTTTCTTTCTTTTCTTCTCTTCTTCTATCAGCTATTCAGTGGAATTGACCAGATTATATTTCCACCAGGTGAAAAAAACCATGAACAGGATTTACCACCAGAATTATAAAGTTCATGAGAAGACCGTAAGAACCACAGCTGCTGCTATTATCTTCAACAGCAATCCGTCCTTCATGGAAGTTAAAAACCTCCTCCTCTCTATTGGAGAGCTGCCACTGGAGATGAATAAGTACATGCTTTCACTAGTCCAGGACATACTACGTTTTGAAATGCCTGCCAGGTATATCAAGTATCATTGTTATTTGTGTAACCATGCTGCGATAGAACTGCTCCACAAATATTACTCTTGTACAATTCACACAACCTCCTCCATATTCATACTGGGATAAAAAGCATAGTTTTTTTTAAAGATCACAGTGAGAGCTTAAATTTCCTGTTTCTTTCTTAACAGAATAACAGAGTTGGAAGGGATCTTGGAGATCTTCTAGTCCAACCCCCTGCTCAAGCAGGATATATTTATCTTATCTTGGAATGATTTAAAACTTTAAAAATTGTTTTGATGTAGGAGTAGTAGTAGGGGTGGGAGGTAAATGACTATTCAAAAGTTAAGATAGCTTTACTGATCAGAATTTTTTAAAAAATCAGGACATCCACGTTAAGGCTTGCAAAATGCTAACTCAGTTCTCTGTTTGATGGAATGATTGTGTTAGCACAGTATGCTTACTATGATGGGTTTAAAAAATTAACCAATTTTGGGGGGTTACATGATAGTAACAAAATAGGATACATTTGACAATACATTAGTCTAAATGTGGTTGGCAAGTTTCATGGTGGCTATATGCATTTGTGTAACAGAGAAAACAGATTTATGCTACAGAAGAATTACTCAATGTAAATACAATTCTCATATAGGCTGAACTATAGAATTTGAACCAGCAATTGGTAACATAATGATGTATGTAGAAAAGTAGAAGTTGGTAAGAATGAGATTATTGTACTGTAACTTTCAGCAAATAACCATACCCCTATAATCAGATTTTCTTAAATAAATTAGTGTCTTTATCTCAAAGGAAGGTTCTTAGTATGGATTTCAGGTGAGGTCATAATGTACGAAATGCTATTACTAAAATGCATCTTTTTAGTATTTAATTGTAGTGGGAAAATGTTTTCTTCTCCAATAGAAATAAAATGTTTGTTTTTCAGCAAAATGATCCGTAAAGTCCTGAAGGACATATTGATTCATAATTATGACCGATTTTCCAAAATGGGTTCTTCTTCGGCCTTCTCTGGTTATCTAACACGTACGTGATGGTCAAAATTAATATGAGATTATATTTGCATTTTTTGATTGTTTTTGCCAAAATTGTAACATGTAACTCTGTTTAATTAAGGTGGCCAAATTCTATCATCTACATATAGCCTTGATATACTGTACTCTGGTTCTGGTATCTTAAGAAGAAGCAACATGAATATCTTTCTTTTCAATAAATTTGCTCAACTTCATGCCAGCCAGGTATGTCTCATGCACTATTAAAATAAAAACATCAGAAGAGAGCCTAGCATGCAGCTTGAGTCATTACAACTTGATCGTGGAATCAAGTTAAATCAGATCAAACTATTGTTTAGGACCATGCTTTTTTGTGCATATGGTTCAGAATTGCTTTAAACATTATGCACGAACAAGTGTAATACCTCTCTTCTAATCATGAAAGGGGTTTGGAAGATGAACTGCTTACTATTGTCCTCTTAATTCATTACATGGTAAAAAGGTCCTGCTCATTCTCCAGATGTTTGAGTGGTGATGTTTCAGATTGAACCTGAATTTGTGTGTTCTAAGCTTCCTTTGATGGCATGGCTTAGAGTTTGTTGTAACAGCATCTCCATCATTTTCTATTCCCTACTTTTTAAATTTAAAATGCTGTTCATTGGCCAGATAAAAAACAGTGTTTCCGCATCTTTCATAATTATGAGAAGTTGAGTAGCTGCAGTTTTTATTACCTTGACTGCCCAACTATGTCAAACTTTGATAGGCTCATAGAATGAGAAAGGATCTGGAGCAGTGGTGGGATTCAATTTTGCCAGAACTTGATCCGTACTCATCCTGGAGAGGAAACGCAGTCTCCCATTCTAAGGGGCCATTTAAATCCTTTAAATCCTTTTAATCTCACTCAGGTTAAGGTCTTGAAAGTTGTCCAGGTTTATAGTTCCACTTCTTGGAATAGGGTCTTGCTTGCAGCGAAAGACAAACTTTAGAAGGTTGATACTTAATAAGAATAAAATGACATATGTTGATCAAGATGTCACCCAGATAGCTACAGGATACTTTTTCTTCCAGGCAGGCTCTTAGGCTCATAAATGTATTGACTGTGATGTGTAATGTTTAGGATTTCTTAAACAGAGAGAATAATCCAAATAAAGTTATTTATCACTAATAATTTCTGAACTATATATCAGATTGAGAATGAGACAAATGAGACAGTGAAGTACCACCATATTAATGTAATTGTGATTATTTATAATCCAGGTAAAGATTTATCATTGCTTGCTATTATTCATGGAATGGAAGTCTGCAGCAAGTAGTTGTTTGTGCACTTTAAACAATGTACCATGATTGAAATTTTCCAGTAATAGAAGTATAGTAGCTCTTGATTTACAACCACAACTGGGACCAGAATTTCCATCAGTAAACAATGTGATCATAAAGCGATATATTGTGTAACCCAGTGGTGGGATTCAATTCTTTTTACTACTGGTTCTGTGGGCTTGGCTTGGTGGGTGTAGCTTGGTGGGCGTGGCAGGGGAAGGATACTGTAAAATCTCCATTCCCTCCCCACTTCAGGGGGAGGATACTGCAAAATCCCCATTTCCTCCCAATCAGCTGGGACTCGAAAGGCAGAGAATAGATGAGGGTGGAGCCAGTCAGAGGTGGTATTTACCAGTTCTCCAAACTACTCAAAATTTCTGGTGCCATTTCTCCAGAACTGGTCAGAACCTGCTGAATACCACCTCTGATCTGGAGATCATTTACTTCCAACCCTTTTCATTATAAACTCTGTAGTACTTTATGTATGATTAAAAGAATTTGCATAAATCCCTCCAATGGATTTATAGGACATCTAAGAAAGTGCACTTCCTTGTCAAACAAGAGCTTCCATAAAATTTATCTACATTGATTAAAATCTGCCCTTCTGTAGCTTTCACCTATCCTCCCTTCAGTCCTGCTCTTTGATGGTAGTTGCCATATGTCCTTTCCTTTTCAATGTAACATTATCTTAGAAGAGCCTTGTGCTGCTTCTCAGTTGTAAGAAGGGATGGATAAGAGTTGAATAATATAACAATCTTGTTGAATTTAGAACAAAATGTCCTTGCATGCACATGTTCATTTTCCCGTGTGCTATATGTTGCTTTCTTTTAGGTGATAATTGAAGCTCAAGGTCTGGAATCTATTATAGCTGCATCTGCAGATGAAGGAGAAGAAAATCTTGACTCCTTTGCTGGTTTGTCAGCAATCATGTTTGATGTTCAACTCCGGCCAGTTACTTTTTTCCAAGGATATAGTGATTTAATGTCTAAAATGTTCTCAGCCACTGGAGACCCCATTAATGTAGTGAAAGGGCTCATCCTTCTGTTTGATTTCTCACAGGTATGTACTGTGAAATGTATGTACTGGAAACCTAATATTCTACTGTATTTTTCGGAGTATAAAATGCACCGGATTATAAGGCGCACCAAGATTTTGAAAGGCAAATTAAAAAAAGGTTTTTGCACTCTGCAGACCTCCCAAAAATGGCCCGTTTTTCATGAAAACTGGCCCATTTTTTTGAAAAAAAAAAGGCATTCCTAACCTTTAGGAGGCTTGTAGAGTGCTCCTGGGGCTTGGGGAGAGGGCAAAACTAGCAGAAATGGACCATTTTACCTTCATTTTTGTCCTCCCCAGCCTTCAGGAGCATGCTGGAGGCCTTCTAAAACTTATGCACAGCAAACGGGGTGGGGTTTCATGGGGGGGGGGGAATGCTGTATTCAGTGTATAAAATGCACCCAGATTTTCACCCTCTTTTTTGAGGGAAAAAGGTGCGTCTTATACTCCCAAAAATACGGTAGTTATATATGACATTTTTACTCCAAATTTATGCTCTTAGTAATAATGTTTTTGAAGCATGGAGGCTGATAATGCCAGTTTGCATAGCCTTGTTGTATGAAAAACCTATAGTTCAGTAATAAGTAGATGATTAGTTAGATGGTTGCACAGTATTTATACACACACACACACACGCACACACATATAGTATATTATACATGGAACTCATAAATTATACAAATAAATGACTAGCATTACCCTTAGCAATGTTCAAAAATAAAATTAATACATTGACTGGATGAAGTGTTTTATGGATTTTTTTTAAATGCTTCCCCCCACCCTCTTTGAAAATTCAATTTTTATTTTTATTGTGTCCATTTTCACTTTTGTTCTTCAGTCTGAGTCTTTGAACTAAATAGAATAGAATAGAATAGAATTTTTTATTGGCCAAGTGTGATTGGACATACAAGGAATTTATCTTTGGTGCATATGCTCTCAGTGTACATAAGGAGAATAAAATACATTCATCAAGAATAAAAAGATATAACAGTGATAGTCAAGGTTACTAATAAGCTATCAAATCGTACTAGTAAAGAAATAATATAAATTAAAATATACAAGCAACATAGTTATAGTCATAAATGGGAAGAGATAGATACTAGGAAGGAAGAGACAAATAATAATAATACAGTAAATTATATAAAATAGTAAATTATTTGACAGTGTTGTGGAAATTAGTTGTTATGCAGAGTGATGGCATTGGGGAAAAACTGTTCTTGTGCATCAGTTGTTCTGATGTGCAGTGCCCTATAGTGTCATTTTGAGGGCAGAAGTTGAAGCAATTTATGTCCAGGACGTAAGGGGTCTGTTGATATTTTCACAGCCCTCTTTTTGATTCCTGCAGTATACAGGTCCTCAATAGAAGACCGATTGGAAGCAATTGTTTTTTCTGCAGATCTAATTATCCGTTGAAATCTGTGTTTGTCTTGTTTGGTTGCAGAGCCAAACCAGACGGTTATGGAGGTGCAGATGACAAACTCATAATAATAAATAACCTATTACAAGTTTTTTTTTTTAAATGGCAACTACCAAGTGTATGTGACAAGACAGGAATAGGCTTGTTTAATAATTATCCCAGCCCAGCTCATTATTAAGATAAATTCTTACTCTCTTCCAAGTATGTTTGTATGTTTATTTCATTTGTATGCCGCCCTTTCCCCCCGAGGGGGACTGTTGACCAATTTGGTGGGGTATCATACATCATGTTTGTTTCTAGCAATAAAAGGCATGGTCATAGATAATCATCACAATTTTCAGAAGAGGACTGAAATTTTGTGAAACCATACTGTTGTTTGGTTCTTCAGAGTTCTTGATCTCAGTAGTGACTAGCTGTCTTGACAGAGTAATAGGAAACAAGGCTCAGTTATAATGACATTTAGTGTCTATGGATATTTCTTTCAAAAAAGAACATTGCAGGTTTGCCGTTTCCTATTTCCCTATTTTTTTCAATGTTTTTCTTGGGTATAGTCAGAAAAAAAACCAATGGGCTTACTTACATTGCTTAAGTGGATTGAAAACAGAGGGGATTATTAATAACCATACACCAGCTGAATCCCTCTGCACAATGTGCAGGATACTCTGCAGGATGGACCTCTGAATAAATATGCACCTACCAGAAGCTGCATCATACTTTGTTTTATGCACTGTAGGAAGACTATAAACATATTTAATATGGTTTCCAAGCCACGTGAACCTTAAAATGTTGACTGTTGGTCAGCATGCAACTGAAATGACTTGCTGTGACCCTGAATTGCTTTCTGTTTTGACTGTTTCCAAATGGTCTCTATGCAATGCATTCCCAATCCAGCTGTAAGTTTTTGACAGCTGGGAGGGGCAGCCTTGGTAGGAAGGTTCTTTATCCATAAAGCTATGTCTCTCGCTGAATTATATGGAAAACCATTTGTCCCTTTATTCAACAGCTTTATTATACTATTACTTTTATAGTAGTGTAAGGCTTTTTTATTTCTAACCAGTTTAGTAGTTTGGAGATCACATATGAAACGAGCTTAGTGACCCTAATTTTAAATATTATGTAGGCTTTTTTCATAGGTATTGTCTAGACCAGAACTTCTCAAACATTTTGATCATAGGACCTTTTTACAATCTTAAAAATGATCAAGAACCCTAAATATCTTTGGTTTATGTGGATGATATCTATTGATATTTACTACGTTACAAATTAAATCTGTGACATTTTAAAATCTTTATTATTTAAATATTGATTTGATTTAGTGGACCTGCTGAAGACGCTTTAAGAACCATTGGTCTATACCAAAAATATCAAAGAGAAACGTGCTTGAATAGTGCTGAGGAGATAGATGTTTCGTTTCTGTGCAACATGAAACAACTGTCTCAAGAACAGTTTTTGTTATTAAAAAATGTACTTTGAAGTGTCTCGCTGTGTAGCTGTGCTACACTGTAAGCTTCATTTATGGATCTTCTGTTCTCAGCTGATTGAGTAGCCCAGTTGCATGGAGTGGAGAGATGTTTCTTTACACCAAAGGGGAAACTCAAAAAGGGAGACAGGGAAGTAGAGACAGAAAGTATTTGTGTCTTTCTAAAATATTACTATAGGCTCAGTGGCTAAGACGCTGAACTTGTTGATCAGAAATGTCAGCAGTTCAGCAATTTGAATCTCTAGCACCACGTAACGGAGTGAGCTTCCATTTCTAGTCACAGCTTCTGCCAACCTAGGAGTTCAAAAGCATGTAAAAATGCTAGTAGAAAAATAGGTACCACCTTTGGTGGGAAGGCAACAGTGTTTTGTGCGCCTTCAGCGTTTAGTCATGCTGGCCACATGACCATGGAGACATCTTTGAACAGCGCTGGCTCTTTGACTTTGAAACGTAGATGAGCACCACCCCCTAGAATCAGGAACGACTAACACACATGTGCGAGGGGAACCTTTACCTTAAAACATTACTAATCTGAACATATACTAGATAAGCAAGAAATATTATGTGTTCTTTTTTTTTGTACTTAGGCTATCCAGCTGCAATCTGGGCTGATTTGCAATGCTGAATTCAAAGGAGGTATGACAATTGATGTATCAGGAGGAATGGAGTTCAGCCTTTGGTACAGAGAATCCAAAACAAAAGTTAAAAATCGGTGAGACATCTAAGTTAGTTCTTGATGGAGATATTAGATTTCATAATCAACAAGAGGGATTTTAAATTTAGTTAGTGTGTACAATTCTTAAACATTTTAAGAACTCAGATCCTTAGTTGAAAGAATAGTTGTATGAAAACATGTGGAAAATAGAGAAAATGTAACTTTACTATTTCTGCAGAAGATTCTTTTTCTACCCGATTCTGAAAACCATAGTCGAAACATCTGGTACAAACTGATAGTAAAAACATGGTCTATTGCAACAACATGATACATACCCTGCATTGTATACTTGCATCCCAACATCAGTTGCAAGTTGATAGTCATGTGAAGGTGAAGTCAAAATTTCCTCCATATGATTGTCAACTCGCAACTGATGTTTATATGGTTTGTATGGCAATATTCCATCATTTGCTCTCCATGGATCAGTTGAACCACAAAATAGTAAAAACTGTTACTTATACCTTTGGTAGCTCAAAGCTTGTGTATTGTCTTTATCAGGTTGCTCTAACCTTGGCTTCCCAAGAGCATTCAGCAAACTCCTTGTCCCGACAAAAAACCCTTTTATTAATTTACTGTGAATTATGCTCATTCACATCCAACAAAGTCTTTCCAAGGAGGATTGGAGACCTGACAGACTGATATCTGCAAAATTTGGCAAGGAGTCTCAGAGAGTCACGAATCAATTAAGCGAACGAATTATCTCCTGCAAATTCCACTCCCCTTTGTTCCTCTTTTATTTCCTCAGGAAGGGACCATTCATTGTCCACCTTACTCCCGGTTCTTTAGCTGTTCCTTTTATCTTGCAACTATGTGCATGCGCACAGTGGGAACAGGTTCCAATTGTTCGTCTGCCTCACTGATGCCTGATTCTGAAGGCAGCTGATAACTGGCATACAGCTCTGGCCCGCTCTCTGCCTCTGACACAGAACCCTCATCAGAGCCTTCCCCAGACTCTAGGATGGCCCATGTTCTCCCCAATCTCCTCACTGTCAAATCTACTACCAGCTCCTCTGGTGGATCACAATATAGGTGTTGGTTAAAACTTGTTTATTGCCTTTATCACGTAATGAATAAAACTTGTGTATTGCCCTTATCAGCTTTGAGTAAAATAATTAGTGGAACAATACTTTAGAACTTTTGTGGTGAGCCCATATTGTTTCAGTTGTCAGATTACTATGTTCAGTGATCACAACCAGAAAGCTAGAATGAAAGTGTGAATTCCTGAAACATCAGGAATTAATGTTTGAACTGCATAGCCACTTTTCTTTTTCTCCTCCTATCCTTATCAATATCAATGTTTGACCGCTAGGAAGAGTCAGTAATGTACGGGTGCCGACAGGAAAGCCAATGTGAAATGAGATTTTTATACAGAACAGTTTGTCTAAAAGTTATCAGTTGGAGGAGATATTATTCCAATATAATATTCAATTTTTGACCACTCGTTTTTTCCCCCACTTCTGTTTTGTTCAGGGGAGCTGTGGCCATGGTTGGTAACTTTGTTGTGGATGCTATGTTTGTGAAGGCTGGCCTGGAAACCACTTCTGAAATCGAAGCAATGTTGGATTTTGTCACCACAGTGAAATTTTCACAATACCCGTTTTTGGTCTGCATGCAGATGGATAAAACCGAAAGTCCATTTAGGTAGGAAGCAACTAGAAATGTTTATTGATCTGCCTAGCATTTTAATGCAGCTTTCTGATTTCTGATTCTGGAGAAGACCATTATGTGTTAAGTAAATAAGAAATTAGAGTGCAATTTGCATGGGAGATTGCATGGCCCTTAAATTAGTCCCTAATCAAGAGTTGTTGATTGTCCTAATTTCATTACCAATCCAACTTTCCCAACATTCTGTCAGATAGACTTATCACAGTATTCTAATAGTGTATGATCAGGGATAGCTACTCTATACCACAGTGCCAATTTTTACAACCCCTTCAGCATTGCAAAGGAGGTTGCAATTTTTTTCTCTCCAAGTCAAAGTGAGGGGAAAAGCAAACATGGTATGATCAAGATTGGCGCCATGATAGGCAGGCTTAGAGAAAGATCTCAGTCTTCCACCAATCTTCACCACCACCCTTGGTGTGACTTCTGAGAATTCCTAGAGGTATAGTCTAGAGCAGGGGTGTCAAAATCAAGGCCCAGGGGCTGGATCTGGCCCACGGGGTACTTGGTTCCACCACAAAACCGCGGTCGACTAAACTGCGCTCGACAAAACCGCGTACCTGACGTCATCACAGTGCGACGAAAAAAGCACGCTGTGAGCGGTAAAGCTAAAATTAACGCGTAAACCTAAACCTAACCCCCCGAAACCTAACCCTAAACCTAACCCTTAACCTAACCCTAAACCTAACCCTTAACCTAACGCTAAACCTAACGCTAACCCTTAACCTAACCCTAAACCTAACCCTAACCCTAACCCTAACCCTCACCTTAACGTGAATCGGCTTGCTTTAAAAGCGCTTTTTAAAGCGCCCTTTTTTCTCTGCGGTCGTATTTGTCGCGCTGCTGATGACGTCAGGTACGCGCTTTAATCGGGCGCGCTTTAGTGGACCGCGGTTTTGTCGTGCCACGGGGGTACTTAGATATGGCCCACAGGGCCGCCCTAGAAATATCAAATGACCAGCCCACAGTGCTTCTGCCAATGAAAACAGGCTCCCGAGCTCTGTTTTCAGCTGCCACCGCCTCCTGCAACCCTCTGCCAGTGAAAACAGAGCTCAGGAGGGCCCTGTGCTGCTTGCAAAGCATCTGACATTGTGTTCAAGTGCCATTGACCTCAAATGTGTATATCTATACATCAGTCCAGGACCCAGATTATTGAGTCTCAAAGCCATAAGGTGTGTTGTATTTGTTTTTATTCAACTTTGCTCTGGAAAATTATGGATAAGGAAAAGTTAAAACACGATCCCTTTCAATTGTGTATGCCATTAAGAATTATTCCTAGGATTATAACATGCTGTGGCTCAAGTAGTACAGTATAATCATATCACTACTATTTTTTTTGCAGGCAACACCTAACAAAATATGAAAGTCTTCCTTCTGGAAAGCCGTACATCTCTCGGAAAAGAAAAGTGAGCTTGGTGGCAGGTTCTGAATATCCCCTTCACCAAGAAAATTCCCACATGTGCAGGAAAGTCTTCAGTGACCAAGACGATTTTTCTGACGCTTGGTTTTGAAATAGGCACCTGATCTTGAATTTTACCAAAAAAAAACCTAGCTGATTCCGGCTTCACATCCTGCTACCTTCGTTTAGGGCCTAAACCTGTAATTTACAAGTCTGTGAGAACTTTGTTGTATCGAACTTTAAGGGGCCCAGGATTGAGTCTTGTGCACTGTGTTTACATATTTACATATATTTAAAAGATTTATTTTGGGTTTTGTTTGTAACATGTTAGGAATACAACTTATTTCAAATCCAGATATTCATTGAAGACCATTAGAGGTGATAGGACATAATTCTGCTTGGATCTCTTAAGAACATTTTCTGTTGTTTAAGAGGAAAAAATAACCTGGGGGTGAGATATTTGATGGAACTGAAGTTTTAATCAGTTCCTCACTGTCTTCTGTAATTTAAAATCACTCCCTACACCCCATTCAAAATAGTTAGCCTTGGACAGAAAAAAACAAATAATACTGTATGTGTTGTTTTACCTCTCTGTACCTTACAGCAATTTCAACAGGCATTTCAGTGACTTAACAGCAGTAATTTTAGAGCTGCTAGTATATTATATATATATATATATATATATATATATACTTAAAGTCACAACCCCTGGTATGCCCAAGTGTGGGAGGAAGGTCACACTTCCACTCTCTGTCATTAGGCTCGTCACAAGAGTCCATCCAGACAGAAACCCAATATTTTTACTGTTGCCTTTGTTATATTTGTGTTTTTTTTTTTTTTTATTTGTGCTGATAAATAAATAAAGGAAGACTAGTATAGATCTATTTCAAGCTATTTAGCTCTCATCAGCTAGCCATATCCTTACTGGGATTCGAATCCCAGTAAGGATATGGCTAGCTGATGAGAGCTAAATAGCTTGAAATAGATCTATACTAGTCTTCCTTTATTTATTTATCAGCACAAATAAAAAAAAAAAAAAAAACACATATATATATATATATATATATATATATATATATATATATATATATATATATATATATATATATATATATATATATATATATATATACACACACACACACACACACACACACACACATACATACATACATACACACACATGGTGGCTCAGTGGCTAAGATGCTGAGCTTGTCAATCAGAAAGATCAGCAGTTTGGCGGTTCGAATCCCTAGTGCCACGTAACAGAGTGAGCTCCTGTTCCTTGTTCCAGCTTCTGCCAACCTAGCAGTTCAAAAGCATGTAAAAATGCAAGTAGAAGAACAGGAACCACCTTTGGCGTTCCATGCATGTTTGGCATTTAGTCATGCCGGCCACATAACCATGGAGATGTCTTTGGACAACACTGACTCTTCAGCTTTGAAACAGAGATAAGTACCGCCCCCTAGAGTCAGGAACAACTAGCACATATGTGCGAGGAAAACCTTTACTTTTACCTTTAGTGTATTTTCTCTTAGGGTCATAGGGTTCACTGCGGAGCTTATATAATTCTTGACTGCAAACTTGTAATTTTCCACGCTAGGGAAATTCCATCAGAAAGCTTTGCATTTTAGGCAAGATGACAAAGAAATATGTCCCGGGAAATTTGCACTACAAATTAAAATGCAAATTTTAGTGTAAAATTTTAAAAATCACTTTATTAACTTTGATAACAGAAACTGGAAAAAAAATGCTAACAGACTTTTACCATGAGAAAGAAACTGAAATTTGAAACATTTAAACAACAAAAGAAAAAACCTGCAATAAATCCAATCAGAACTGTTTCCTTTTCTCATATTTATTTTCTTTAAGGATTAATATCATTTGATGTTCCAAGTCAAAACACAGAAAATATGTATTGTTTTTTAAACCATGCAAAATCCATGTTCATTGTGAGAGTTCTTGAAAATGACTCAATAAAGCAAACACTATTTAAACATATATTTAGGTTGCCATTCTCAGCTATTTTACACAGTGTTGAGAAATCGTAACTTTAATAGAAGCATTAAAAAGTGGCTGCTGATACAAAATATATATATATATAAACCATCTTTGCTAAAATTGCTTGAAGAATTATTAGCACAATCCAACCAAGATGTGTTCTTTTTGCCAGTCTTAATACAGTGTGTAAGATATGTTTCTAGAAGTCTCATTCATCTTAATGGTTTCAGCAGATGGTTTGTTAACTGGAATATGTTCTAGATACTATTTACCTGTTAAAGAATAATTATCATGCATAATTTATCAGAAGTATTCCGCTAATCTTGCTCATTAGTAAATACATTTTAAGATTGCAGCTACAATTTAAGTTAACAACTCATGTGTTCATAATTTATCTTTATTTTAACTTTTATATGCATATGTTAGTTCTATTTGAAAAGAGGGTGGGAAGACAGTAGAGTTGAGAACATTATTTTTCCTCCCTGTAAGTCAAAACCTGACTCCAGTGTAAACAAACATAGTCCAAGATGGTGCTTTGTCAATATCTTATATGCTCCAAATAACAATGTGATAGTCATTCATCACAAAACTGGAACAGAAACCAGGAGAAAAGCAGAAATCAAGAACAGATTGTTTTTATTTCTCTTTTTCAGTTTATTATGGCTTTATAATAATCTTTCCATATGCTAGATTGGAAATTGATGCCTATACCACTGTATGATGTAAGGACGTAATTATTTGACTTGACTTGAAAATGTCCCCTCCCTCATTTGAGAAGTACAAAATATAATTAACTTTAAATTAATCCATCTATGTAATAGAAAAATTGTTGTGGCTTCCTTCCTCCACCCATTTGCTAATAAAAGTACCTTATATGGAATTGCCCTCAAATACTCATTTCAAAACTGATAGTGTAATGAGTAAAAAAAGAGTCTCTGAATTGAGGAGTGCTTAGACATCCAGGCAGTATATAAAGATGACTATACCCTACTAACAATGCAGTTTCCTCTCAAATGAGACCGTACAGTGTACATATTGTCTTAGTACAGAATTTCTGTTTTACTATTTTAGTTTGCTTGTATTAAAAAAAAAGTGATCCAGTACTGTTATTGTTTTTCTGCCAAAGTCTTGAATGGTTTTGAAAGTTTTTAACTGAGTTTATACAACAAGCCATGTTCTAGATGTACTGTAGATTAACAAAAGAATGGTTTATATAATGCCTCTGCAAATTAAATCATATTATGGCTGGTCAGGCTCATACAACATATTAAGTCACTGATGAGTTTCTTATAACATGCAGAGGTGGGTTCCTACCGGTTTGGACCGGTACAGCTGAACCGGTAATAACTTGGTGGCCTGGGTTGGTGGAACTGACAACGACCCAGGCCTGCCACGCCCCTGAATTGGTTCTCTCGGTGCCACCATAGGTGCTGCCATCTTGTTTTTGCCTTCCACGCATGTGCAAAGCATTTTTTTTTGCACTATGCATATGCGCACAGCATGCATCAAGCACTCATACGCACATGCACGTCCCTTAGCAAACCAGCAATAGTGGCAGCCAGAACCCACCCGATGCAGACCTACAAACTATCACACCTTTTTAGTCTAAATTAGCACGCTGAGCAAATCCAGCCTATAAAGACTAAACTGCCCATTATAACAGGTGCAGTCAAACTTTCATAGGTAGCAAAGGAGGGATTTTGATAGATAGGACTGCAATGAGCGGAGAACATCATGTAAATCACTAGGACTAGATTTTTAAGGGGGGAGAAGGTAGATTTTTTTAATATAGTAGACTTTACGACATAATAAAAGTCTTAAACTGTAAGCAGTAATTTTAATCTGTTTCCTACCTATACAAAGAATTATGCCAGTTTCAGTTGCAAACTGCCAAATTTTCATCTCAGAGTTCAGGTGCTCAGAAAAGAAGGGTTTAGGGCTATACACTGTAGACCATACACTGCTTCCTCCTACTGTATTTTAAATCCCTGTTCTGCTATGAAGGTCAGTTTAAGTTGGTGCGGAGGGCATGGGAAATGGCCTTCCATATATGTAACGGCAAAGCCAGTAATACATAGTCATAACCACTATTAAGCATTTCAGTTCAGTGTTTTTGCTTGCCGGTAGTTGGCATACCTTATCAGAGTATTGGCCATTTCTTCCTACTAGGTCTGTTCCATTTTAGCCATTAAAACCATATGATCAGTGTTGTAGTTATTGTAAAGATTCTAGAGAAAACATTCTTAAGCATACTGTATATATAGCCTCTTCTCTGCAGGTGCTGTGTTTACCTATTTGGTAAACAGTAAATAAAGAATATTGAAATAATAGAAGCAGATCTACACTCTGTTTACATATGCATTTGGTGGATTTAGTTAAAGTTGTAGGATTGCATCTTATGTCTTGCTTTCTTGAAAACAAATTTCTCACAAAGTAGGTATTAGGAAAGCTTAGAATTTGTTCTTAGCAAACTTAGATATTTTCTTCCCACGTAATTATCAAACACTCCACTGGTCAATTTATTCAGAAGTAACTAAATGTTTTTATTGCTACTGTGTAATAATAATAATAAATCTATATCTGATCCACCCAAAATATTGAAGCTTTTATTAAGTGTGATTTATGTTATTTATATTAGATATATATGTTGGCCACAAGATTTCAGATTATTTAAGAATAAGAGCACTGGACTTTGATCAGTGAGATGGGTTTGATCTCTGCATAGTGACAAAGTTCACTAAGTGTTATAGAATAATATTACAGAGTTCTTATGAGGAGGACCACAGAAGTTAAGAGCAACAGTATTATGTATAAACTTTTCATTAGTTACATGAGCAACACATTATCTCTTGATGGATCATCTAAATATTACTGTGATTTTAGAGGCATCAAACTGATTCATGTGCTTTACTGCATTTCCTTGAATATAAAGCAGTGAAATAAATGAATGAAACCATTCTCAATATATGGCTTAATGCTACTGGTAACACTGGCCTGCATGGCGTTGTTAAATTTGAGCATTGGCATTAATTATACCTAAAGGTCAGTTGAACAGGTTGATGATTTTATGCTTTTTGATAGCTGTTTCAAGGTATTCTATTCATTTGGAACCTATGAAATAAATAGGAAAAATGTTACCCTTTTGTTTTTCATTATTTTGTCAGGTTTTGTTTTATGTTGTGTTTGTTTTTCAGTAAGTGTACTAGGAAAGGATAATCTGGAAATCAGAGACAAGACTACCGTTTTCCCGAAAATAAAACCTCCCTGGATAATAAGCCCAATTGGGCTTTTGAGCGCATGTGCTAAAATAAACCATCCCCTGAAAATAAGCCCTCCCAGAAAATATTGCAGCACAGCAGCAACCATGCGGTGACCACACTTGCCACTTCCTGCACCTCAAAAATAAGACCACCTCGAAAATTATGCCAAGTGCTTATTTTGGGCTCAAAAGAAACCCCTGTCTTATTATCAGGGAAACACGTATCTACCACTTAAAAAGAAAGAAAAGTTTGTGGCTAATTCATTGCTAGTGATACAGAAAATGAATTTGACAACTCCAATTTTGAGTGTAAAATGCCCGTTTAACATGAAAAATACTTTTTGTAAATGCAAAATAGCTGTGGGGCATTTTTAAGTATAGAATATAGAATAACAGAATTGGAAGGCACCTTGAAGGTCTTCTAGTCCAACCCCCTGCTTAGGCAGGAAACCTACATCATTTCAGACAAATGTGTTTGGAAGAGTAACATTTGATCATTTTTTTGAGCTCAAGTATTTCCAAGATGCTCAAAAAGAGCCTGCTCTAAATTTGAGGCAAGTGGTCAATCTTTGCAGCTAGTTTTCTGCTCAAAAGAGAGCCTTTGCAAATCTTTGTTTATCCATAAGCCATTTCACCTTCTGCATTATTGCAACATATATATTTCAATGACCTGTAAAAGATCTTAAAACCTTTGGAGGTTCAAGAGAACCTCACTAGGCTAATGCAACTGCCCTTTGGAAGGATAGCACAAGCAACAACTATGTGTTCTTTTCAGAAAACAGAGAAAATTACAATTCATAATTACACAATCCATTCCTTGGCACTTATTTCTCACTTTTTTAGTTTATCTATTCTGCCTTCATTAAGGGCATGGCAGTATAAAACTTATAGATGGCATTGTGTTAACAAATAGTCAATATTTTAAGAAATGGAGAATAATCTTTTTAGTTCCCCTTGGTGAAGAGATAGTGAATCTTAATTGATTTGTATACGAGTCTATTCTTTATTTTACATAACAATATTTGCTATTTTTCTCTGCATTACAAATTAATAAATTTCTAATTCAATATTTTTAAATAATCCAGGCAGAATACTGAGAGGTTGTTTATAATATTGTTTACTGAAAAATACATTTTATTTGTTATAACATTCAAAAAATATACAAATCCTTGCTTATTTGCTTAAAAAGGTTGCTTCTTAAAGGACAGTTTATTATATATTCTTGCAATCCTCGTACAATTATATCTTTGCTATGTGCAATACATATGTAGTGCAATTCCCAGACTGTCTTAGCTAGGTTTGCTGTCTTTCAATTCCAGCAGTCTGTAAGAGGATCACTTCAGATTTCAGCCAAGAACTTGCTATAGGGTCATCTGTGTTGAAAGCAGCATAGTCATTTTCTTCCAGATAGTTTTCCTTAGACATTGCACAAGTAGTACTATTTTATTAAAACAATCTTTAAATGCATTCTGCCCTTCCCATTTTATTCAACTGCATTCATTTCAGACATTCAACCAACCATCTCTTCCATCACCATTGTTCTTTCTTTATCTTACTATTCTTAAATTCCTTTACACTGATCCTCTTTTTATCCAGAAATAGGAGGAAAACCACACCACCATCCTCATTCAGTTTGAAAAAGCATTTTAGAGTTACTAAGTTCTAATAAGCTAATTTACCTCTTGGACAGCCAAAATGTTGGTGCCACTGCGATGGAAAAAAGGAGTAATACCTCGGCAAACCAATTCATACAGCAAAGGCATTTTTCGGTCTAAACAAAAACACAGCTCTCCGAAGTAATTATCAAAGGAGAATTTAATATTGAAGAAGTAACGCTGGAAAAGTCAATCTCGAGTAGAAATGTTCAACAAAACATTTCAGGTCTGAAACTACAATAAAGGTAGTCTTCAACTTACAACTATATGTTTACTCACTGTTCAAAGTTACAGTGGTACTAAAAAAATAATTTATGACCTTTTTTCACATGACCGTTTCAGCATTTGCACCTGATAAAAATTTGGACGCTTGGCAACGGACATGCATTTATGATGGTCGCAGTGTCCTGAAGTCATGTGATCACATTTTGCGACCTTCTGCAAGCAAAGTCACTTAACAACTGTGTTACCAATTTAACAACTCCAGTGATTCATTTAACAACTGTGGCAAGAAAGGTCATAAAATGGGACAATACCCACCTAACTATTTTGCATAGCAACAGAAATTTTTCACCTCAGTTCTGGTCGTAAGTTGGGGACTACCTGACTATACGGAAGCCAGTGAAATTGATAGAACTTCTTTTTAGACTGCATTGTGAAAAAGATCCTAACACTTAATTGATGCCTGATTGAGATTTTGTGTTTCTGTAATAACAAACAATGTGAAATACTTGTTATACAAAAAAGTCAGTTTCTTAATCCTACAAACAGTTAAAGACAGAACTGTACCCTAATTTGATTTATTTATAAGCTCAAATCCAAAATGGATTATCTATTTATGAAAATATTGCTTTATGTGATGTTGATGCAAAGACATTGTTTTAAGAAAAATAAGATTTTTAAATTTGGTTGTATTTATGACCTAGGTTAAACAAGAGGATACCTACGAATTGCTACAAAGCCTACATATAATAACACCAAGCAAATATAAATATTTGCAGAATTGCTTTGGTGACTAATTACTTTCTCACAGTTCTTTTCATCCAATTTACAGGTTGGATACAAAATACAGTTAATACATCTGAATTATTAATTTATCCTATAGTATATGAAATTACATTCTGTACCTTAATAGTATCTTATTTACAAACAGGTCAATCCGAAGTCAATTTTTCCCAGATTTTTAAAGCTGCATATAAATAAATAATGGGAGAATGAAGTTTCCTTCAGATAAAAAGTTGGAACTATCCTTCACTGAAAAGGGTGGAAACTTGTGAATGAAAAATCTGACACTAAAAATCTGTTTCTTCTCAGATGAATGCCATCTCAATGGTCTTATGGTTTTAACATAAGATAAGGCCACACTCCAGGGAAGAAATGGTGCACTACAGATGTTTCCGCAAAAAGAGGAGCTGATGACTGCAGAGGAATGAAGACCAAGTCTCTGAAACCTCTTTGGCTGAGGAAAGGCTTCAAATTGCCCCTAAGTATTCCAGACAGCTGCTGCAGAGGTGGGTTGCTACCGGTTCACACCGGTTCAGGCGAACTGGTAGTGGAAATAGCAACTGGGTCACCGAACCGGTAGGGACAGCAGGCTCGCCATGACCCCGAACCGGTTCCCCGATCGCCATGCCATGTTTTTTTTTGACATTTGTAATGTAGACCTATTTAAAGGCAACTGCAATTTGCACACAAATCGTGTGTGCAAATTGTGCGTGCAAATCACATGTGCACTGAACCAGCAGTAACGCCGGCCGAAACCCACCCCTGAGCTACTCATCACAAGGAGTCCATAAGATAGTGATCTTCTATGGGTTTAGAGCTTTGGAGACAAGGGAATAGCCATCTTACTCAAACCATGGTGGTGCCCTTGAAACATTATTGGAAATTGCTTCTTAATCTTAAATGCTATTCACTTATTAAAAACCTTTAGATTGACAGATTTTACTGCAACAGATGAGTTTCTGTCAATTCTTAGTGAAAGAATTTAATTACAAGTTTAAGAACTTAAATGAATTTTTAAAAATAAACATCAAAAGGATGATAAAAACCATGGTTTTAGAAAGTTACAACTGGGCTAAATTTGAAATAAGACTGTGTTGAAAAGATATTATATAAGAGTTCTAGTTAATAAAGTGAAGACTGAGATGAAAGTGGACTTTAAAATGATAGGCTACAAGAATGACATGGAAAACATGCTACATTGGGCATACAAAAGAAACCAGCTGATGTCCTAATAACTAAAAGAGACATACAAGCAACAAACCAAGAGAATGACCTGGATAATTTTCTGTATCAAAACAAGCTTGCTAAAGTTTTGAAGAATTTTGTGAAAAGGGACAAAGAAAAATAATAATAAAAAGAAGTCAACTTCCAGTACATCATTGAAGAGACTCTAGATTAAGATTATTAGAAGTAAAAGGAATATAAAGTTGGTTTATTTGATCAATTTTGGTCAAATTAAAACAGATGTATTATTATCTCTGATAACCCTTAATGGACTTTTGCTGACATCAAGACTGTAATGATAAGGCTTTAACAATTTGTCTATAGAAAATTAATGGGATTGGGAAGAATAAATAATTGGTGGTATTCTAAAAGAAAGTTATAAATTATTAAATTATTACGTTGTTATTAGGGTGGTAAGCAATTTCCTCATATATTTCTTTTTCTTTCCTATACTCATTTCTTCCTTTTTCTTTCTTTTTAGCACCTTCTACTCTTTCTTTTTCCTTTTCTATTTTTCAGTTTATGTTAGTTTTTACTATTGCAATGATAAGCTTTAATAAAATTGTTAAATTAGTAAAAGTTAATAGAATTAATTCTCTCTGAAATCATGAAAATATTTGTTTTTAATAATAATTAAGTGATGCAAATAACTACTGATTTTACAATTGATGAATAAGTAATTCATTTGCATATTAGGTAACATAAGCTGAAATGTATTTGAAATGCTGGAGCACTTTTTCTTTGGCACTGTTCCGAAGAGTTTTGCCCTGAGAAAAGATTTTTATAGATATTTCTTCAAAATTTAAAAATAGTGTATACCTTTTCATCATTTTTAGTAGACATAAATTCATGTTACAAAAAGCACTTATTTGATTATTGAGTCCTGTTATCATACTGATTCCACAATGCTGCCTGTTACAGTGAAAGATGAGAAAAAAATGCACCATGTGAAACATGAGGTAAATGTGAATGACAAATTATGGAGAAAGGAAAGGTTGCCTGACACACATTGCTCTTTTGGTGATGGCCCTCTTTTCAAATAAAATGTAATTTCACTCTGATTTTCAAGTACCCTGGATAAAAATATAACCCTGAGCATCAATACAATTGGAGCTCTAACCATTCACTGTACTAAAATGTTTCTGTTAAGATATACAGGTGGATGAAAAGTTACATCTTGTAAACTACAGATTGAAACTTCATTGAGAGCACCAAGATGAAAAAAATTATGCTATTATTACTTGTGTTTCTATGTGGATATAACTGAGATAATTTTGCGCACGTACTGCCTGGCAGTCTGAAAATAATACATGAAGTTGCTTACACAAATCTTTTATGAAACACATACCTTTCGGGAGAATCCAAAGCAGAGCAGTTGGGCAGTACTATGAAAACGATATTGTATATTCATTTTTCCTTAAAAAGCAATTAATTTCAAAACAAAATACAAACCAGAAAAATAAACATGTGAATCTCAAAACAATTGTCTTATTTTCACATTACAGTATTTCATTTTTCAGATAATTTTTTTTCATATAAAGCTACTACAAATTGAAATAGCTCATGTTAAATCACTTCTAAGGAGATCTGAATAAGCATCATATTTAATAACCCTGTAGATACTTAGAGCTTTTTCATACATTCCACCGAAAGTACCGTATATGCATTAAAACGACAATAACTATAAGGAACTTCCTGTGCATGAATCCAATTTTTAAGCTGGATTCCATGTTTAATTTTTATGTAGTTGGAAAATACTGTAACTGGTCTTTCATTTACCATCACTTCTTTAAGCAAACAGCTTACATCAGCGTGGAGAAGATTTAAGTCATAATATGGATGAAGGAATTACAAATGAATCAGAACTATGGGAATGACTTAAGTGGTTTTGTGTCTGTAAAAGCTTTAATAGAAATGTGTTTTAAAAAATAGGATGGTCCATCTAGCCTTCCGTTTTCAAAATGTTAAGCTCATTGCTTTAAAACAGGGCTAGAATCAAGACTATTACTATATGTGATTAAGTCCCACTGTACTGAATTCTGGCCCAAAACCACAAAGAACTTTCAGTAAAATAGTATGGGCAAAAAAAATAAGACTTGTTCTTAGGATACCATGGCTTATTTATTCTGGCTCTAGAGTTTAGCTATTGACTATCCGTATTTTTCAGAATATAAGACGCACCTTTTTCACTCAAAAAAAGAGGCTGAAAATCTGGGTGCGTCTTATACACTGAATACAGCATTTGTTTGCCTACTGAAAACCCGCCCCCTTCACCAAAATGGCTCTGCAGACCCTTTAGGAGCCTTGCAGAGTGCTCCTGGGGCTGGGGAGGCCAAAAATGAGTGAAAAATGGGCTGTTTTTTGCTCAATTTTGCCCCCCCCACACTCCCCAGGAGCACTCTATAAGCCTCCTAAAGGCTATGCATGCCCTTTTTTTGACAAAAAATGGGACAGTTTTTGCAAAAAACAGGCAGTTTTTTGCTCGTTTGGGGGGGTCACCGCCCAAGAGCACTCTACAAGCCTTCTAAAGGCTATTCATGCCTTTAAAAAAACAGGCCTGTTTTTGTGAAAAGCAGTCTGTTATTGGGAGGTCTGCAGAGTGCAAAAACTTTTTTTAAAATTTGCCCCTTCAAAATCTTGGTGTGTCTTATACTCTGTTGTGTCTTATACTCTGAAAAATACAGTATTTAGTCTGGTCTACTAATCTATGGCACTATACTGATGAACTGCCAGCCACAGGAAACTGTAAGCTAACTGGAATCTGTATACTATGTGGATTATGTGCCACATAACATCCACTGGTATCGTTGTGGGTAGCAGCAGGGTTTGCGACATACCTAGCCAGAAACAGAATACTGAAAGGGAATCATCACTGCTTGGCCAAGGATCTCTTAAAATTGATGCAACTAATACATTTTCCATTTGATTGTAAAATTTAAAATTCCTGCTTCACTGATGGCATCTAAAAATTCTTTACAGCTGTAATCAGATGTAGAATGTAAGATTCAATACTGTGATCTCAGGGCCTTCTGGGGACACACCCAAGATTTAGAGACAATATGTGACTTTGAGTTGTACACCCCATGTTTCATTTTGTACCAGATATATTTTGGTAGTTGTACCTTTTGTATTTAAACATCATTCTGAGTTTGTTCAGGATTTTCTAATTGTAATTAAGATTGTCATACCTGCACCAAATAAATCTCCTATGAGAATTCTCCTTTTTAAAAACTCATTAAAGTGTTCATTCTTTTCCCTTCAACGTTTCAAGGTATATATTTTAAATTATAACATGCTGCCAAATATTCATTAGTGGATTAGAATACTAACTGGAAATAGCTACGTTACAATCTCAAAGTACTTTCTAAAATAACTTTTTGAAATTCACATATTTGTAAAAAACAAAACTAACCTTCCCTCCCTAAAACTAATTCCTCATATAAAGAAGAAGAAAAAATTGTCTTCTTTGAAAAAATAACGAAACCCAAGACACATACATAAAAGCGTTAACACTTTTGGGGGAAACTGAATGACAATCACACAAGCATAACTTATTCTATATGGAGATGAAGTAATAAAAAATAGCTTCGCCAGTTGAATGACTGCTTGCTCCACAATTATTGAAGGCACCAAGAAAGTGTAGTAACTTGTATCACTTTTCTAGATTTTGAATATTTAAACAAAAAAGTGCAGCTAAAGGACTCCTTTGAATATAATTTAAAGCAGCATTTAAACAGAATAAAGAACTATATTTTCAGTTATTTTCACAATCAGTTTTAAGGGGAAGCCATTAAATAAAATATATACTTTGTTAACTCTATTTCAATGAACTCTATAAATAATAGGAACTGAATCATATGCATGGATTTGGCAGTTATCCCCAATAAAACAATAGAATTTAAATCCAAGTAAACATCCACAGAATTAGGCTTCATATTCAAAGGAACTTAAATAAAATAACTTAATTTTCAATGGATCTTCAATACATTTAACTCAGGATTCACCAATCTTTTTTTGTTCCTAAAAATCCTCATCAGTTTTGCGCAGTGGGATTGCCCCCCACACAAATTGCCCGAAACCTTGCAAGATCTGAAGATTTCTAACATTTAGCACACTCTTTTTTGCCAGAAAAATCTTGCAGTCCCTCATATGATACTGCTGAAGTTTCATGGAATTCTGCAGAACTTGCAGGATTTGGGCATTTTTCAAAACTTTTTTGAGGACTAAAATACACTGTTGTAGGGCTGGTGTTTGCTTGATAGTTATGGATGCTGTACAGCTATCCATAGCTGACTGGATTTAATCAATCTTGGGTTTAGCTAGTTTGAACTAAACTCAAACTAGTTGACTCCATACCTATTATGTAATGAGATCCTAATTCAGCTGCTATTGAAGATTAACCCTACATTAAAACTAACTTCAATGGGAGTAATTGGATATTATTGGCAAATTCTGAATATATTTGAATATTTTAGCAAAACTAAGAAAAAAGAATTTTTTGCTTCTTTTACTTTTAGTTATGTTTCTCCAAAATAATGGGGAGATATCAAAAATGTATTAAAATTTAAGAATAAACTGCACATACATATAGTTATGTATAAAAACAACCCTATAGCCACTTTAAAAAACAACAACAGAGAAACAGATTGGAGTAATAATTCAACCTTTTTTAAAAAATCCTGCAAATAGGTAAGTGCAAAGCTATACCAGCATCTTATTTCTTCACTCAAACTTGTTTTATGTTCGAAAGCAATAAGGGCTCCTGCTTCTATATATGCATTTGTAGGTAACTTGTAGTTAGCTGTATATTGCACAGTACACTAATTACTAGTTTCTACATTTAAAAACCTACAGAAAATATCACAATTCAATCATTTATATTTGAATAATTAAATTTCTACATAGTTTAAAAAGAGGAAACAGCTTATCATGAAAACAATGTAACACATGTTTTGCACAAAGCAATGCATAAGAAATACATCAGAGGAGAGCGGTTTAAACAAAAATTTAGAATTGCCAAGTACATTTCAAATTAAGGGAGACAAATTCTTGTTCTTTGTGCCTGTAGGGTAAAGCATAAACACAGACATTAAACGTTTGATTTAACAAAATCTCTATATCAGTATGAGATGTTACATGACTTTTCTTGAACTTTGAATTCACTCTATCTTCATGATCCTTAGAATGGTTCATATTATGCCCATTGCCAAAACAAGATGATACCTGAGTGGCTTTCTAAACACTCATGGTCATTGGTTACAATCAGATGAAGGAAAGCTACCTGATATCAACCTAAGCAAGTTTTCATAGAATACAGATAGTTGAACAAACCTGTTGTATTATATTAAATTATCTCTCCATTGATATATAATTTTATGGTACTACTCCAAAAAACAGTGGCAATTAGCCATCAAGCCTTAAAAATACACTTTTCCAAAAGGTTTCCACAATTTTGGCCACTACTGTAGGTTATTAAGCAAACTCAGCTTCCTCCATTGACTTTGCTTGTTGGAAGCTGACTGGGAAGGTGGCAAACGACGATCTTATAACCCTGGGACCTGCAACCATCATAAAATACATGTCGGTTGCCAAGCACCTGCATTTTTATTATGTGACAGTGAAGATGTTGTGAGATGGTCATAAATGCAAGGATTGGTTGTGAGTAGCTTTTTTCAGTGCTGTCCTAACTTCAAACAGTTACTAAATGAATGGTTGTAAGGCAAGAGCTATCAGTACAATGTGCCTCTCCTTTAAAAGAAAACTTTATTCCGTAGAAGAACTTTTTCTAGGCTGAGGGTTTTGTACTGATTTACAAGTGTATCTCAGAAAAGAAAAGCACAATATAGTTCAAAGAAATCCCTTGCCAGGGATTTAATATATTGCTACTCCATGTCTAATCTATTCCCTTCAAGTGAAGGACAGAGTTGACATTATTTCAATAGCATGTTTTAATACAGTATTTGGCAGGCACAGCTGATTACACTCCAGATCATGATCCTGTTCTAAAGGAGGAAAAGTTAACTCTTTCCTCTGCTGAAAATCCCCTCTAGGTTAGTGCAGAACAAGATAACCTAATCAGCAATTAAAAACATTTAAAAATGACTTGATGCGAAAATAGCTTGACATAACTATGTACTGATGTTATTTAAACTAAAACTGTTTTTGTAGGTAGGATTCTTATATTTTATAATAGAGATATTATACTTTATACTATTATGTTCTATTCAGTGTAATACACATTATATTCTAACAAACAAACCTACAAGTTGAGCTCAGCTTTTTATCTGCAGTACATAATGGGCAAAACTTTTACCTATGGAGTTTCTGTGAAGTGTCTGTTAAAGCCTTACTAGAAAAAAGCTTGGAATTCCAATATTAAAATGAATGGTTTCATGTATCAGTGTTGAAACAGGTTCATTGGCTGGCAGCATTTCTTTGAAGTGTATAGTTTGAAGATCTGCAGTATCACTATTTCTGTGACATGTCAAAGCATTCCCATCCTCTCTCTTTCTCATATGCACCTTGTTTCTCGTGTAAATTGCTCTCAGAAAAAACCCACTGATCAGGTTCATCTCATATTCCAAATATTCTTCTGATGTATAGTGACTTCCTCTTATCAGAAACCTGAAAATATTGTTCACTTTTTCTCTCTTTCCGATCTCTTGGTGAAAACAAGGTCAGAATGATTGCAAAGTACTAAGAAATAAAACCTATTGATTATTCTGAAAGCAAAGGTTGCTTTTGAACAATCATAGATGGTTTGGCTTTAATTTTTGCAGTGAGCACAGACTGCTCCAAATTTCACTTCCCAGCTGTATTTATGAATATATTCTGAATAGGAAATATATAACTTGTGTGAACACCATCATGTATGGGTGCATGAATATGTTACTTCTTCCCATTGCTCCTGTTTTTGCCCTGAATACAAGCCTATTGATGAACATTAGCGCTGATGTTAAGATTAATGCCTTTTATTCTATTATTGGCATATCATACTGTATGATACAGAAATAATGTGTCCATAAACACGGATGCTGCCAACAAGGTTTATAAGACACTGGACTAGAAACTGGGAGTCTATCACTTCTAGTTCTGCCTTAGGCACAAAGCCAGCTAGATGACCTTGGGCCAGTGATCTCCTTAGCCCTAGGAAGAAGATAGTGGCAGAAAACTTGCCAAGACAACTACAGGGACTTGACCAGGCAGTTTCTAAGAATCAAAACTGATGGATGGACAGAAGGAAGGAAATATCTTTGTCTTTCATTTGTAATTTAGCCATGTTTTATCATTTCTTGCTATGTTTCGATAAACAAAATGACCAATATGTCTTGATTACTTCTGTAAGCAAACTGCAAATATTTGAGACCTAAAGTTACATGTATTTCCTTTGCCCCATTCACAAAATCCAAGGATAATGTGAGTGTATGCAAGGATTGAACAGTTCCCATTTCTTCTGTTCCTCCCATAAGGTCAAAAGGAGAGAAAGAGAAAAAAATAACTGCATAAATGCCTTTAGAAGCTACTCCTCTGGAAGCATTTCTTATCTGCCAGACAGTATTCCAGTGGAGGGAGGGAAGAATTTATTTTCCCTTCTAAGTTACTCTCCATTTCCCATTGTTCTTCAATAGTATTTCTTCTCAAGAAATAGTGGTCCTTTCTCTTCACAGAATAGATTAAGGGATGCCTCTATTGCTGGTGGCCTAGACATCATCATCTTTCACCTACAACCCTCCTCCTACTATTCCAGGTTTTTTTTTTAACCGTAAAAATCCTTTTAATAAGAAGAATGTAGATATTGCACTGTATTTTTTTTCTTTGCTATTGTTAGGAATGGTTGCACTACCAATCGAAATAACCTGTAAACGGCAAAAGATCCCTCTCTGGTCATAACTGGCTCCTTGCAAACCTTAGTGTGTTCTTCTGCGAGGCTCCCCCCCTCCAACCCCGATGCCCGTCTCCTGAGGCGACCTTTCCCAGAAACGCCGCCTTTCTTGTGACAATTAATCGTAAGGGCAAGGCAACTCACCCGTCGTACCAGCAGCAGCATCTCTCCTGGCCGGCGCCCCATCACCGATGCTCCACGACGAAGCGCATGGTGGTGCCGTCGAAGGACGGAGGCGCGACGATCCGGGGGCCCAGAGGCTGCGAGGTGATGCTGATAAGCGGCGCTTTCCCGTCGCCAGGAGCCGCTTGCGGGCACAGTTGCTGCTGCGGGGTGCCCGTGGGCATGTAATACGGGCTTTCTGCGGCGGAGCTGGCGGCGCTCCTGGATGAGGCGGCCGCAGACCCCAGCTCACCGCCGGGCTGCTGGGCGAACTGGCCCTGCAGTGCGCTGGCGGACAGGACTGCCGGCAGGAAGCCCGGGTAGAACATGTAGGCCGGGGCGCTGTAGGTTCCCGCGGCCGCTCCCAGCGCCAGGGAGGACATGGGGATGGTCATGGGGGCCAGGGCCGGCGGTTGTGGCGGCGACGCCGGGACAGGCAAAGGTACTTCCACGTACTGCCCTGTTTCGGGATCAAAGAGGCGTCGCTTCTGGGGCTGCGGCTGGGGCTGCAGCGGGGCGTCCACTAAATAGCACTGACCCGTGCTGAGGTCCAGCAACACCTTACGCTGCGGCGGGAAGGCGGCGGGCTCGGCGGGCGGCGAGAAGCAAAGCAAAGGCGTCGCCGTCTGAGTCGCGCCTGTCAGAGCGGCCGCCGCCGCCGCGAGGGACAGAGCCTGGGGAAAGATGTGCGCCGGAGACATTTCCAGCGGTGGAGCAGCAGCAGCCGCCTGGAGTTGATGCTGCGGTGGCAAGGGCGGCAGCACCTGTGGCTGTGGCTGAGCTGTGGCTGTGGCTGCGGTGGGGCCAGCGCGCTCCTCCGTGGGCTGCCGCTGGGCCGCCTGGATGGGGTTGGAACCTGCCGCGGACTGGTGGAGGGGCTGGGCGGCAGCGGGTGAAGCAGTGGCGACGAGGCCTGGGCGGTTGATGTTTGCTGCTGTTCCTCCTCCTGGGCCTAAAGCCACCGGTCCCGCTTGTTCCGCGGACGGCTCCTTGAGCGAAATGGCCAAGTAGTTCCCGCAGTCGGGAAAGACGGGCTTGCGGCTCTTTTCAGGCTCCACCAGGCTCCCCTGCCGGTTGCCAAATAACTTGATGGAGCGAGGCCTGGCCTGGCCTTTGAGGCCTCGAGGCGGGGAAGGAGACGAGAGCACCGGTGGCTGATGCTTGGCCTTCTGGGCCTGAGCATTAAAAGTTAAGGTGGTCCTAGGGACCACAGGGACTCTTTCCTTCTCAGCAGGTCCCGGGTTTTTTGGGGCAGATTCTCCATAGAGGCCTGATCCACGTGCCCCACGCTCTCGGGTCAGGCTCTCAAAGGCCGCTGCCTTGGCGGAGACCTTATCTGCGTTCTTGGTTGGGTTGGCGAATCTGCCACGGGGATGGCGTTCTGGTGCGGATCTGCTGGGAGAAGTTGTTAACCCCACCGTCTGAGTTCCCTCCTGGTCCTCCGTCTTGGCAACCATCGACTCTTCCTTGGCTGTGTTTATGGCTCCCGTGGTTTGCTCTTCGCTGGCAATGAGGGAGAGGACATGGCTGCCGGTTATGGGTAATGGGTCACTCTTTCGTTTCCACTCATTTTTACTGAAACTGTACAGCTCTTCCATGCTCCGGACTGCTGCTGTGAGTTTTTGCAGAGCCTTATTGTTTGCTGAGACAGATGCCTTGGTCACCTCTTCTTCTTTGGGAAGTACTTCTTCATCCATCACCAGTGGTCCCACTTTATTGCTTTTCTCAGTTGTCACTGGCTGCTGTGGTGGTGGTGGTGGTGGTGGTGGTGGTGGTGGTGGTGGTGGTGGTGGTGGTGGATGTGATTGCTGCCTCCAGGGCACAGATGTTTTGGAGACTATCTTCAATACAGCAGGCTGGCGAGGGTCACTCTTGTTGGGAGCAATGGTGGCTACTGGCAGCCTTCCTGAGGTCCTGTGTACCAGTATAGTTCCTTCTTGGTTTGAAGGTAGCATCTTGCCTCCATTACTTACTCTGGGCCCCATCTCGTGAGATTTGTTGGGCTTCTTGTCCTCTTTACTGTTACTTACTGTCTGACAAGTTATCACCATGGGAGACAGAGACCTGGGAATGCCTATTGACATCAGCTGTTTGGATTTCTGGTCAAAGGTTCCCTGGTCAGAGTTAACACTACCTCTGTCACTCTGGTTATCCCCTGACTCAAGACTATAACTACTCTTGATTAATTTCCTGACATCTCTCACCTGATGTATAGGCCCTTGGACTTTAGACTTATTTTCTCTTACATCACGTACCTGAAATTGAGGCAGTTTGTCCATAATCTCCCCTTTTATTTGCTTTTGCAGTTGACATCTGGTATCAACAGCTGTCTTAAAAAAATTGGGGGCATTTCCAGCTATCTTGGGGCTGAGAAGCTTAGTAATGTTGAAATGATTATCTTTGTTCTGCTCCACACTTCCCAAGCTTATCTTGATCTCTGGAGGTTTGGGCTTTATCACTGTGGTGGCAATAGCAGTCTGAGCTGCTGCAGTTGTCGCTGTGGAGTATTTTGTCACATGCAAGTTATTATTATCTTTAACTGTTTGTTGAATTTTTGGAACAAAAAGTCGAGACATTTTAGTTGCTTTATTAGCTGTGATTTCTCCCATATCGGCTTTCCAATCACCTTTAAATCCTATTTTCAGTTTCCCCACAGGAACTTTTTCCTCTATTTTCTCTGCTTCTTTTTCTTTCCATGTTCTAAATGCACTGTTCTGGCTACGGAGGAAAGTGGCCTTGAGTGTTTCAGAGGCACTTTGTTTTATTTTACATGCCTCTTCTAAAAATGTTTCTGAAAGGCTTCGGTTTAGGCTAACAGTGGCTTCCCGTGGAGTAGAGGGCTTGGAGGTTGGTGACTTGCTATCAAAAAATTCCCGCAAATCATCTGCTGTTACAATAGTGCAATCAGAGCTGGCTTCTGAATATCTTGAATTTTGTCTCTGCAATCCCCCGTTCTTTAACTTCTCCTTGGCAGTGCTATCTCCCTCTTTAGAAGATGAGGAATTTGACATACCGGAGTATGTGGTGTCTGTGATCTCTCCCCTTTCCATTTTGAACTCATGTTCCTGTTGCATCTTCTTTGAAATAACATTTTTGAGGAGGCTAGATGCAAATTTTGACTTCTGTGTTCCTTCCATGGTTTCTGCAACGACTCCAGTTTGTTTGCAGATTTCATTGCTCTGCTCCTTTGGCAGTGTTTCTGTAACTTCATCTGTGCAACTTGACCCAACAGCAGCATTTTCAGAAGGTTTAGCAGGTCTGGGGACACCCGCATTAATATTGCTGCCGAAATTCAAAGTTTCCAGCAAAGTAACAACTCGGGAGCCTGGCTGGACCTGTTTTTCAAAGCCACGTGGTGTTTCAACATGCGTTATTTCCCCATCAAGTTTACTGACAACAAATTCCAATGCTTTAGTCTGTGATTTATTGGAGTGAATGTAGAAATGGTCACTGGCTGTCTTAGTCCCAGAGTTTCTTTTCCATCCAGCAGATGCAGCGCTGCTTTTGAAAAGATTCTGCTCTGCTTTCTGTCCAAGACTGCTGCACTTTAAATCCAAATAAGTTGACCATCGGTTGATTCCTAGATTGTGATCTGAAAGAGATGTGGAAGACTCACTGGAACTCAAGTTCAGGGTATCAAGGTAGGGATAAGCTAAGCTCCGAAATGCCCTTGCTGTCAGGCTTCTTACTTCTTTATCTGCATCATCCAACTCACTTACCACGCTGGAGGCACCACTTGAATATCCACCCAATTCTCTTGCTTTTATAGCTGCACACCTTGTTTGCAAATGTGCAGGAACTGCAATAAACTTTTTTGCATAGTCATGAAACACATCTTGTTTGAAACTTGAATTTCGTTCATGAGCTGTGGAGACACAGAGGCTCATGTCGCCTTCATGCTTGGCAGCATAAATAATGTTTTGCTTTTCATGCTGGTTGCTAGGCTCATTTATAGCCCTGGAAGTTGGTTTGATTGATAGGAGTATCTGGCCTGCAGAATTCTCACTCATGTTGCAGAGGTTCTTGGACTGACTTTCTTCCGAGCTGGCGCATTTGTCTGTGCTTGGAGTATCATTTTCAGAATTAATGCTGACTATCTCTGTACTGCTGGTATTATCAATACTGTCTGTCTGATTATTAGGATCACTGGTGGTTGTGCTGAGATAACAGCTATTATCCTCTTCTGTTTGTGTGTCTGCAAGTGTTTCTTCGCTCCCAAAGGAAGCATAATCCACAAAGGAATAAATAACATTGTTATCCTCAAAGTCCCATCGAGAAGCTAATCCATAGTCAAAATCCATGTCATGATCTACTTCACTAAGCTGTATTTCATGGGTGGTAATATAATGTGCTTCATCATTATTACTATTGTTGCTTTCACTGGCATAGCTGGGTTGTGGTTGCAATAGCTGTGAAGCATGCCTGCCTCTTCCTCTCTCATTGCTCAAACAGATTTCTTTGCAGTCTGCTTCATCATCTTCATCGCTGTCATACCCAAACGAGGAGGAGGTTTTTCCCCCTCTTTCTAAGTCATCCATTTTTGGAAAATTACTTGTATTTTGTATTGGTGAAGGACAAGATGATGAAGATGATTCTGGGCAGCCATGTGTATAAAGCTGAATGTTGGAGATACTAGGGGACAGAGTGTTCTCAGATTCTTCTGAACTGATGCCAGAGATCCTTTCCCCAACCTCATCAGCTTTCATCCCCATGGGGGAAAGAGTGCCTTCCATTTTAGATGTATAATCCAGAGATTCTTGATTCGCATATTTGTCTGCCAAGATTTTGTTAGCCAATTTGTTAATCTCACTGATCTCATAAGGTCCATTTTTAGTTCTGATAAAGGGCACTTTCCTTCCATTCCGTTCTAGATTCAGCTTCAGAGTCTGGGGATTCTCTCCTGCCCCTCCAGGGTAATCGTAAATCTCCACGTATTTTGATTCCTCGGCTGAGGAAATTGATGGCTCTTGAGGATGACACGTGATCATTTGGCTGCTGCTTTTTCCAGCATTCTCTTTTTGAATAACTATCTCTTCAGCAGGCAGTTCTGTAAACACTTCCATGGTGAACGCTTTCAAGCTGATTGAAGGGAGCAACAAGATTTGGACCCAGGACCAAAGTCAAGCGAGAGAGAGACACACACATATACACACGTGTTCTCCAGTGGTTCCTAATTTTGTTCCTTGTAGTTTAGCTGTAGACCTTGAAGAGTTGCTTGATAGTGCCGGGGGTAGTAGGTTGGGTGGCTGCTGTTGTCTCTGTGGAGATGGGGGGTGCTGGTAACGGCCGCTGCTGCCAGTGTCTTATTCCTGAGCTATGAAGTACAGTTGTTAGTTTGGCATGAAGGGCTGTCAGTCTGAATGCCATTGGTAACAGAAGTAGCAGCATTAACAGCATCTGCCACTCAACTTTCCCAGACATCCCAAAATGAAGAGAAAGCATATGGAAATTCTTATACTTCTAGTTAAGGAATATGAAAGTGTATGAGAGGGATTAATCCATATAATAGTTTTAAAAGAGTATTGGTTTTTGGGTGATCAAAATGAAGGAGAGCTACAGGGAAAGCACCTTTTATTGTTAGAACAGTATTTTTAAGAATATTACCTAGGTAATATTTCAATGGGCAAAAAAAGACTGAATTTAATCTTAATAAGACATTAGAAATTTCAAATGACTTATATTTTTACTGGTAATTTTTAAAAAGCACTTTTCCCCAATTTATGGAACATTATTTGTATTGTATACAAAAGCATTTAAAGAGGGTTCCCCATCCTTTCAATTAAAAAAAGAGTGGGGCATCATATGAATATTCTTTTTCAAAAAAAAATAATACTTCCAATATACAAAATTAGAACAATTCTTAATATGTCATGAAATAGAGAAATAAAACTAATTTTAACTTGCTTCTATCTTTACTGTTGTTTTAGAACCGTACTCAGTTAATTATAATTATATTATAATTAAGTATATCAGCCACAATAAAAGTTCCACTTGAATACTATTAAGATTATACAGTCTCAAGCTTCCCTAGTGTTAAGTTGAATAGACTTTTATATGTCACAGTGAGGTCTAATACTATTTCAGTACAGAAGAAACAAGCAAACTGAAAAAGACATTTACCTTTTCTTTGATTTTTTGTAGTATTAGTCCAAGGGATATTAATCAGCTCCTTAGATCTTGAAAATTTTTGTTCTCATCTTCAGAGGTTTTTAAAAGGATGTGAAGGAGATAAAGAACAAGCAATGGGAAAATACCAAACTGGTTTGATTTTGATAATGACTTGTTCAGAGTAAGAAAACTCTGAAGCATTTTTGTCAGATCAGTATAGCTTGCTGGGTCAAAACCATTATCTATACATAGACTGTGTGTCATTTCAACCGGTTGAATAAAGTACTATTTTAAACTACCACATTTGTACATAGTAAAAATAAATGTGTTTGACTGTCATTCATTGCAGGAATCTCCAATCTTCACTAATATATTTTTAAATATATAAAAATGCATATAATTGTTATGATATTGTTGAAGTAGAATTAAGTGTGTGCAATAAAATAGTGTAAAGGAAGACTAGTTAAAAAAATTAAAGTATTGTTTTTTTTAAAAAAATATTGTGTTTCCCTTTTTTGTGTCTTAATAGAAGTATTACTAATATAAATATTACTGAATCAGTTTTAAAATTCTATGTCATTTTAATTTTAATTCTATTTATATATGTATCATACCCAAAGAGATATAAAAATGTTTAAATCAACATTAAAATAATATAAAAAACAGCTTTAAAATACTAAAAGCTTCTTAAAGCACCAGGGCAAATAAAAAGAAAACTTGTGTGAAATAAAAGTAAGTTCATATCATGTTCATGTACTTATCTCCAATGCATAGTGATCTGGTTTTCACACCATTGTACTGAAAAACAAATATAAACAAGATTACAGTTTAGCATTTGAGAATCAGGCCACAGGCTGCCTAAATGTAGAGGAAAAAACAAATTTCCCTTTTTATTAAGTAGTAATAGTAATAATAATAATAATAATAATACTTTATTTGTCAGTGCACAACATATGTACAATGAGATTGGTTGAGCTCCAGTGGTGGGTTCCTACCGGTTTGAACCAGTTTGGCTGAAATGGTAGTGGTTTGACGGCCTGGGTCACTGGAAGCGGCAGCGACCCAGGCCTGCCACACCCCCAAACCAGTTCCAAGGGCGCCACCGTTGGCGCAGCCATCTTGTTTTTCAGTTCTGCGCATGCACAGAACAATTTTAATTGCACTGTGCATGCGCACGCACACAAGCCAACCGGCCGTAGTGTCTGCTGGCACCCACCCGTTAAGCTCCTTCAATTTATATAATTATATATATATAGGGAGAATATAGTAAGTATATAATTTCACAACTGTTACTAATAAAGATGTGCTTCTTATAATCAGCTACTTTAGGCTACATCTCTAAATACCTGGAATGCTGGAATGACAACCTCTGAAATCACAAATGAAGGTTTCTGATGCCAATCTTAGTTTTAACTATAGACAAAGTTTGTTATGCAATAGATTTGTCTTGGATGGGATTCCTTGAAAGAACATTCATGATTGGAAGAGTAAATCAATAGCAAAGGTGAAAAGGCAGATGTAGCAGAGGCATTTTTCTTTTGTGCTTGCAATTGCAAGTATGTCAATGGCTTTTCTCTCCTTTAAGATGCTGTTATGGAAAATAGCTAGGATGAAAATGAAATAAAATCTTGCAGGGGTGATTATGAAATTTGAAATTAACTATACTGATTTACATGAAGGTTGATCAATATATGTCTGACAGTTTTTAAAAAAAACACCATTGAAATACGTTATATGCAAAGAAAAACTACCAGTTTCTAACTTTCTTCTGTAGTGGATGTGATTGATTTGAAGATAAGATTTAAAAAGGCTAGAGTTTATGTTAAATTATATTTGTACATTTGTAACATAAAGAGTTTAATATTTAAGAAGGATTCCACAACTAAATAAAATATAGTTCTGATTAGAATGAACACAGCTTTTCCAAGAAAAACACATGCTGTGATTATATTGCAGCCTGGATATTCAATCAGAATAAGGCATTGAGCCAGTTACACAACTTTCATAACGCATCAGTCAGCTATACGGGATACCCAAATTTGGGAATCAGTTTGAATCATGAATCACTTCTCAGGCCATCTGCATCTAAGATCAGGTGGGAGGGATTTCAGCCTCAGAGGACGAGAAAGGAAAAGCATCACAATTTCACACTTCAGGATCTGATTATAAAAGAGCTATTTCAAGTGTGAAGGAAAGTTCATTAGGAGGAAAGCATTTCTCAGGGAGAAAATCAATTTTGAAGGGCACTGTTTAAAATATTTCCTGCAAAATCTTCACTTGTAGAAATATTCCCCTTTATATTCCAGGTAAAATACAACAATGTTTAATGAATGATAGTTTGGAATGTAACTTTATTTTGTGAAGTGTCCATTTTATTTATGGCCTGTGCTAATTACAGATAGCACTAGGAATTGTTAACCTGTGTAAAACAGCCCTCTAGTGTTAAAATAGTATATTGCTTTGTTTTTTTTAAAAAAAAATATTACCGGTAATAAAGATTATCAGCAGTTAAAATGGAGAAAGATAAACTCATTAAATTAAAAAAAGGTAGCAAAGTAGCAAAAGATAGTGAGGTAGCAAAAAGTTCAGTGCAGAGTTCTATATTTTTCAACATTTTTATTTATGACCCGGATGAAGAAGCTTGAAAAGTTTGAAAATAAAAGATTGCTTTTCAAATCTGGAAATTATACAATTGGGTAGGGCAGCACAAGTACAGAATACAGAAATAAAATTAAACATGACCTGAATATGTTAGAAAAATGGGCTATATTGAAATTTACTAAGAGAAATTCCAAGCTCTTCACATAAAAAATAAAACCAGATCTCAGATATGGACTATTGGATACATGGCTTGATAATGGTTGTCGTGGGAAAACCATACTGAAATGATAGTTGATTACAAACCAAATATGAGTGAGCAGAATAATATGGCAGCTGAAAGGCAAATGCAGTATTCAGATTGCAAAGAGTAATAATTTCATTGGTTTGTGCTTTAATACTCCATTTTAGACAGATTGACTGACCATCCAATTCTGGATAACACAATTGAATATGGATTCAGACAAAGAGCCTGAGAAAAGGCCCTGAAGGACTATAACTGAGCATGTTGGCCTAAAGAAGCAAATACTGAAGAGTAATATAATAGCACTTTTCAGAAACCTAAAAGGATGTCCTACAGAAAAAGTCAAGTCTTGTTTATCATTCCAGAATGAAAGATATAGATTAATGATACATGAAAGCAACATTTCAATTGAATATTAGGGGGGGAAAGGAATCCTCTATGTTCCACAGTGAAGCCAATTCTCCAGAGAGACCATGAATTCCCTTTTGCTTGATGTATTCAAATAGAGGATGTAAGAGTTGTTTAATCTGGATTGCTATGTTGACCAGTATAGGAAAGCTCGGAAGGCATCACTAAATGATATGGTTACACCAGAGGTAGTATTCAGCAGGTTCTGACCAGTTCTGGAACCAGTAGAACCAGTAGCATAAATTTTGAGTAGTTCAGAGAACTGGTTAAAACCACCTCTGACTGGCCCCACCCTCATCTATTTTCTGCCACCCAAGTCCAGCTGATCAGAAGGAAATGGGGATTTTGCAGTAACCTTCCCCTGGAGTGGGGTGGGAATGGAGATTTTATAGTATCCTTCCCCTCCCATGTCCACCAAGCCACGTCCACCAAGCTATGCCACCTCCACCAAGCCATGCCGACAGAACCAATAATAAAAAAATTTGAATCCCACCACTGGGTTACACAATATCTCACTTTATGCTCACATTATTAATGATGGAAATTCTGGTCCCAGTTGTGGTTGTAAATCAAGAGCTACTATACTTCTATTACAGGAAAAATTCAATCATGGTACATTGTTTAAAGTGCACAAACAACTACTTGCTGCAGACTTCCATTCCATGAAGAATAGCAAGCAATGATAAATCTTTACCTGATTTATAAATAATCACAATTACATTAATATGGTGGTACTTCACTGTCTCATTTGTCTCATTCTCAATCTGATATATAATTCAGAAATTATTAGTGATAAATAACTTTATTTGGATTATTCTCTCTGTTTAAGAAATCCTAAACATTACACATCACAGTCAATATATTTATGAGCCTAAGAGCCTGCCTGGAAGAAAAAGTATCCTGTAGCTATCTGGGTGACATCTTGATCAACATATGTCATTTTATTCTTATTAAGTATCAACCTTCTAAAGTTTGTCTTTCGCTGCAAGCAAGACCCTATTCCAAGAAGTGGAACTATAAACCTGGACAACTTTCAAGACCTTAACCTGAGTGAGATTAAAAGGATTTAAAGGATTTAAATGGCCCCTTAGAATGGGAGACTGCGTTTCCTCTCCAGGATGAGTACGGATCAAGTTCTGGCAAACTATTATACTGTGCAACGTATGTTCATGTAACTGAACCCTGTTAGTATCAGGAGCAAAAGTACTTGTGAAATAACACATTTAAAAAGTGCTGTCTTTCTCCTTAATCAAGTCACACCATCCTGCCAGGTGCCCTTAGGAAATAAGCTGACTGAGGGAGGATGAAGTTATGAAATGGTTAACCTTTTACATGTTCACTTTTACGACTGTCTTTAGTTCAAGAAGAAAAGCCATATAAAGACAGCAGAACCGCTTCACCTTTTTACCAGATTAAAAAATACGCACCTGCCACTCTGATATTCAAACTATCTGTGCAATGCCCATCAAGAATTTACACTGCCATCGGTCTAAGTAATGATATTATTTCTATCATTAGAAACAATGGTGGCTTTACTGAAATTCAAGGAGAAAAATTTTCATGCATATGCAACATACGAAAAGTGGTTTTGAACACAAGTAAATTCTCTGTTTGGATAGAGGCATAAATTCTAGAATTTAAAGTCTTTTATTGTCAAAGCAGAAGAGCTGTCATAAAAATATTATTTCAATGAAGTGGAACTCTAGTGGAAGACTGAACATTTGAGACTGGATGAAGGCAAACAGTTTGAATTCATGAAGTGACCTTTTATTGGTTGGTACATCATACTAAATCATAATCAATAGATTATAAATCACAGCAACTAAATCCAACATATTCAGTCAGAACCAAATAAACCACATTATGGATAGTGCGTGTGTTGAGTGGGATCTTATAAACTGAATCACTAAGTTAAATATCTCAGTGTTATTCTTACTGGAGACTTTTTGAAAAGTGCTGTTGGTTTCAATAACTACTAATAAAAGAATCATTTTAATGTTTCTTCTTTAGCACTGAGATAACAAATAAAATAGTCACATGATCTCAATTGGCCTAGACCAAAACATTGGGGAAGATCCAACTGCTAATATTAAGGTAGATTACCATAGAATGTGGTCCTTTTGCCAAGACTTTATTAAATCTATCCAACTTGGAATGATTGTTAAGTATTCAGATGTAAATTGAGGACTACCTATATAGTCTATAGTCCCTTTGCTTTATTAAATTGGTAATAAAGCCTTAGCAAAGGGCTGTAGACCATA